>NC_062541.1:15693852-15698852 GCF_022655615.1 Tachysurus fulvidraco
TTGACACTCCTCGATTTATGCAAAGCCCAATTTATCCCATATCGACATGAGCCGAGTCTTTGTCGGTGTCCGTGTGGGTTGAAGGCGATTCGGAGCTCTGTGGATAATCGAACACGCCTAACGACTGCTCCTTTTTTTCGGACGGGGGAGACTTTGGACAGGCGAGCTCTGACTCTCTATCTGGCGGACACACTTCACCCGTTGAGGGCCCGTTATAGGCTTGGCCCGGACTGGCCTGTAGTGAACACGCGAGTGGACCCGATGGACTGACCTGGCCTTTGATTGCTGTCGCATTTGGGTTTACACTGCTCAGCTCCGCGTCACATCTCTGTACTGGGCTTCCGGTAGCATCACTGTCGCTTACGGGAACCTTTGGCCCGTGCTCGTAGTCTTCCTCGTTACCTGCCGCCGTGCCCTTTAGAGCAGTCTGTGGTACAATGAAACCGAGCGGCTGTGTGATGGGGTAAAGCAAAAAGTGGCCCTTCCCTATCAAAGGCCGCGCAGAGGCTACTGGGAAGTCAACAGCAGGTTTACGTCGTGGCCTGGAGTCCGACAGCAGGCTCTCCACGCTAAAAGGATTGGCTTTTTGGAGGCCGGGAGATCTGGCGAGGTTTGCCTGACGCGCGCCCTCGGATGAGTCCAGCTCGGATCCGCTCGCGTCTGCGTGCGCACTTCTTTGGTTTGGCGTTTGCTCGCAGTTCGCGTGCGTTTGGTGACGGCCGACAACTTCGCATTGCATGTTCTGGTGTTCGCTGTCCGTCACATGCGACACGCAGCTATCACTGTCCGAGCCCGGCGTGTGGAACAAGTCCCCGGATATCAGCTTGTTATTCTGCGACCGCAGCAACCGCTTTTCCTGCTTGCGTTTCTTTTTCTCCATGCGCTCGCGCTCGCGCCGCGCGATCTCTTCAGCGTCCATGGGCTCGCCGCTGCACGTGGTCGGGTGCGAATTGTGCGCTGGTCGGCCTGGACCTTTCTTCGTGTTCTCTTTTTTCCTCCACTTGGCTCTGCGGTTCTGGAACCACACCTGCAGATTATTGGACGGGGGAAATATATATATATCTTTTAAATTATATCCATATTTTTCCCACTCTTTTGTTTAACGCCATTTCCAGTTGTTCTTCAAAACAGATGTTAATTGATACATCAGTTGATCCACAATATATTATTTGAGTCGACCACATTCTAGGCTCAATAAAAAGGAAGTTAAAATAATATAAGGCAAATTAGGCCCCATCATAAATAATACCAGATCAACATAATTATGCAGAGTAAATATATTCCTTGCAAAACACGAATAAAATGCTCATTCAATTCTACATTAATATGAGCTACATGGAAACGCTCTAGATGTTTGGCTGCTTTGTTTTGATGCAGCATATCTATGCAGCATATGTCATGTGTCACTTTTTTAAGAGACTAAGCAAACATTTTAAATTAGCTAGTTATTTTAGATTTATACTTACTGTAATATGGCCTTTTATGCGTGCGTAAATACAATTTTATGACTAGGCCTGACGCTCTAGCAATACACTCTCGTGCATTATTTTATTTTAAAAATCACTTTCAAGATTTGATCCCAAATACATAAACTTTGTGTATATTGTTTGATTTATTGTTAAAATATACAATTGTAATATATACACACAACTAAAATTTATAAGATGAATGACATTTGTTGGTTATCATAAATGCACCCACACTGCTAACATTTTCTCGCCATTGTCACATGTCTAGAATAGTTTTTTGTTTGTCTGTTTGTTTAAGTTTTGTTTATTTTGTCTATTTTTTCTGTATTTAAGGACCATTCATCTAATAAAACGATTCATTAATATTGTTGACGACTGTTTATTCTGAGTCTAGTGTTTTGGCTACCACATGTTTTTGTTTTTTGTTTTTTGTTTTTTTATTATTATTAGAATTTAACTTTCAGGTTGATGTTATTTACAGCCCCTATGGTTATGTGTGAGGTTGGTTATGTGTACGGTGGGCCTACAGTTAAAATCAGCAGATCAGTAGAAAAGAGGCTTTAATTGCAGTTTTAAATTCCCAAGACTATGAAATATTATTTGCTTTAAAAATTCGATTTTTTTCTTTCACCATTTGTGGTTCCATTAACAACATATGAATGTATTTGCATATCCTTGAACAATGTTTTTTCCTCTAAAGGATTTAACCTCGTATCATCATTTTATGACCCAAACCAACATTAGGGAGATTCAATAGAAATATTTCGTATTTTTACCTGCACCCTCGATTCTATCAAGTCCAGTCTGAGAGCCAGAGCCTCCCTCATGAACACATCTGGATAATGGCTCTCATTAAATGCCTTCTCTAATTCTTCCAGCTGCCAGCCAGTGAAATTGGTGCGAGTTCTCCTTCTCTTACAACCAGGGCTATCCTTCTCTGGATCTCCCGAATCTACGAGAATAGAATATGTTAGAATATTAACACCACGCTTTGTCAGATATTAAAGTCAGAGTTTCCAATTTGGCCCTGATTTCTTCCTATTGTGCGTGTGTTTTTTAATGTTCGCTTTTTATCAAATTATTATTATTATTATTATTATTATTATTATTATTATTATTATTATCATCATCATCATCATCATAACAACTAATGTTGTAATAATAATAATATTAGAATGTATTATTATTATTATTACTATTGTTGTTATAATAATAATAATAATAATATTAATAATAATAATAATAATAATAATAATAATAATAATAATAATAATAATAATTGTGTGTTTTGTCAAGATACCAAGCGCAATTAATCGCCTAAATGAAGCATCTTACTTCAGCAGCTTTCAGTGCTGTAAACAAACTACACATCCTCTTTGTTTCATCTGGCTCTACTGTAGCATTCTTGTTTTGGACGCCACTTGAAGAGGAAATCAAAGCGTTCCTTCAACATTGCGCGTTTAAATCGCTTTTTAACGCATTTAATGACACGAATATTCTTTGTTGTTGTATGTCGCTGATATTATTAGTATTTTGCTTTTCGTTAGCGTAGCCTTACCTGTCAGTTTGTACTGCTGGTTATCTCCATTCATAGCGCAGCCAGACGACAGCAGCGGGTTTGAGTTCACCACCGAGGCGGCGCACGAACCGTTCAGTAATCCGTCTATGGAGAAAGGGACGGCGGCCGCTGACTGCAACTGATGCCCGGCCAGTTCGTACACATGGTGGTGGCTGAGGTGGTACGGAAAGCTCACCATTCCGCCGAGCGAGCCTCCGAACTGGGCGTGAGGTGGATCCAGTATCCTGCTGTCCATCATCTCCCGGGCAAAAAAAAAGAGGAAGCGACGTGTAGAGACCCGGCGGCGCAGAGTTTAAAAGACACGCAGCGTGCGCGGCCGCCGAGGAGGGGACATGGTGCGGGAGAAAAGGAGGGGGGACGAGCTGTACTTTATCAACGCGGCCACCTTCCAATAATTAGCCTCGGCTCGGGGAATTTGAGACCAATGAGAAGCGCTAATCGGCGGTGACGTCAGAGACGCGGGCAGAGAGCGCTTTCCCTATCGATTGCTAATTAAACCTGACATCCACCTCGATAAACAATATCAGAGCTGTCACAACAAGGCAGAGGGAGGGGGAGCTTTGATAAGGACTAGGCTACATGACGACCACGCGGGGGGCCTTCGAACGAGAGCGATCGCATTTGATACCCAGTTAAACGCTAAACAGACACTGAAATCTCACCTCGGAGGAAAAAACCCAGCGAGCTTCAGATTCACCGTCGTTTGAGTCAATGTGTCTTTATAACAAATCTCCTTTTTCTCTCTGACAATTACGCGCTCCCGTAAACGCGCACGGCGCGCACGTGCACGCCAAACGCGATAAGGTCGTTACAGTGGTCTATAAAGATAAGAGCAGCCCACTTCAATGCACTGTTGACAAATGTGACTGGATTCAGTGTTGGCTGTTGATACTTCGCTCGAGCATGCGGTCAAGAGGAGACATTTATCACAGAGCTGTCAGATGTAATTCAAAACTACAACTGGTCCAATATACAGAGGCGCAGATACATGAACATGAACACATTGTTTAAATGTCTGGAAGAGGTGGGTGGGGGAGATCCTACGTTTCTGCATGAAACATAAATGAACCTATTAATTACACGAGCCATTAATTAAAAAAAAGGAAATTTAACATTGCCTAATATCTAATGAGCGGTATTTCCCCAGACTTGGGCTGTATGTGTGATTAATGGAGTCTAAATCATAATTGCAAAATTACACCCAAGTCTTTCCCCCTCACCCAAAACCCTAAAATCTTCTGAACATTTATTGTAAAAGGTCTATATGTATGGACTAGCCCATATAACCAACACACACCACACACACACACACACACACACACACACACACACACACACACACACACACACACACACACACACACACACATATATATATATATATATATATATATATATATATAGAGAGAGAGAGAGAGAGAGAGAGAGAGAGAGAGAGAGAGAGAGAGAGAGTTCTAACAGTAGTTGAGTTTATTTTTCATGCTACACCTACACTAAACTCATCATAGTGCCGTTTGTGAATGCAGTGCCACAGCCTATTCATGCAAGTGAACCGTGCTTATGAATACAGAATGCTAATCAATCCCGCCACTTTAAGTAGACTCCGTCGCCCCTCTCATTACAGGGAATTAATTCGACTTTATTTAGCCAATGTCTGAAGCTGTCATAATGTTAATCTGAGCTGAAATTTTCGCTCCCCACTCCCTCCCTGACCCTTGGCACCCCAGATTGGCGTGTTGTAATAACCCGGATCTTTCAACAGGGGCCCTGGTAATTGTTACCTTATTAGCATGCAAATTGTTTAATTAATATTATTATGAGGAAGTATATAATCCGTTCGTCTCTTGACCTCCAGCCCAAATGCAGCCCTCTGCATTTCAATGTGTACATTTTAATGAACCCCTTTAAAAAATGCTTCAGAATCCGGCCTTTTTTCCTTCTTCAGTAGTCAG
>NC_062541.1:16003852-16133852 GCF_022655615.1 Tachysurus fulvidraco
GAACCCCCAGATACTTAAATCCCGAAGGACTCAGTTTGAAGCAGATATCAGATTGAGAGAGCTGCACTGCTAGGGCATTGACCGGGTAACATTCGCTCTTTGAGACACTGATCTTGTATCCCGAAAATGAACCGAATCTGAGAAAAAAAAGAAAGGATAGCAGGGCACGCCCCTACAGGATTTGTGATATACAGTAGCAGATCATCAGCATATAAAGAAAGTTTGAATTCGACATAGGCACGCGTAATGCCACTAAAAATGGGGAAAGACCTCAAATAAATGGACAGATGGTCTACTGCAAGAGCAAAGAGGAGGGGAGACAGAGGACAACCTTGTCTACAGCCACGGCTTAAGGAAAAATAACTAGATTGAACATTATTAGTTGTGATACTGACGCAAGGTGACGTATACAGAAGGCGTACCCATGATATAAAAACATTACCAAAACCAAATCTCTTCAAAACTGCAAGCAAGTAACTCCACTCAACTCTGTCAAACGCCTTTTCTGCGTCAACAGAGATTACAACTTCTGGAATGGCAGCGGTTCCTTTCAAGTAAATAACATTGAATAAAGTACGAACATTGTAAAAAGGGTGGCGTCCTTTTATGAAGCCTGTCTGCTCCTGAGATATAATTGTCAGAAGCACCTTCTCTAGGCGACATGCCAAGGCTTTCGCGAGAACTTTTGTATCAACATTCATCAAATAGGTCTGTAAGAAGTACAAAGGTCAGGATCCTTGCCCTTTTTCAAAAGAACGCTAATAGAGGCCTGTCTCTAAGTGAAAGGAAGAGAGCCATTTGACAGAGATTCAGCATGTAACAGCATGTAACAGCAGAATGAGTTGATTATGGAATGCCTTGAAAAATCAACGGGAAACCCATCTAGCCCAGGAGACTTATTATTTTGCATATTTTATAGTGCCAGTGTAAGTTCTTGTCATCCAACTGAACAATAGCATCTGTGCTCATATCCGGAAAATCTAGGTCTTGCAAAAATGCCTCCATATCAGTCAAGTCTGAAGGAAATTCAGAACTATACAAAGATTTATAAAAGGATGAAAATACTGAATTTATAAGGTCAGGTTCCTCCACCAACATCCCCGACTCATCTCGAACACGAGGTATTAAACGTGAGCCTGCTTGTGGACGCAATCGGTGAGCTAGTAATCTTCCAGATTTGTCTCCATATTCGTAGTATTTGGCCCGAGAATGTAGAAGTAACCGCTCTGCTTCATTAGTTGTGTTCAAGTCTATCTCTGTTTTTAATACCACATGCCGCCTTAACAAATCAGGAGACGTGGACGAGGCAAGCTGTTGATCCACAGATTCCAGATCGGCTCATAATTTTTGAATGGTTGACGTTCTTAATTTCTTCAAATGAGCAGAATATGAAATAATCTGACCCTGTAAGTAGGCCTGTAAAGATTCCCACAGGAGTGTCTTAGAAATGGTCTGAAATAATAATAGGATGATAACAAGTATCTGTCACTTTGGGCATCAGTCTGGCATCAATAAAAAAATAATCGATACGGGAAAATGTCTGGTGTACATGTGAATAAAAGTTGGATTGCGATCCCTCCAGGGGTCAATGTAGCCATTGTCGGACAACAAAACTACTTAGAGTTCTAGCCATTTGTGACCGATTCATGCTGACTGTTGAACGGTCTAGCTGGGAATTCACAACACAATTCATGTCCCTGCCGAATACCAAAAATACATCATTTAAAGATGGTAGTTTCTTAAACAGATTATTCAAAAAGCTAGGATTATCAAAATTTGGTGCATATACATTGACAAGTAGCACTGGAACCCGGTATATAGTCCCTAAAATGATCAAATACCTGGCGTCCTTGTCTGAAATTACTTTGGTCTGTGTGAATGGAACTGATTTACTAATATCTGAATGGCAACCCCTCTGGCTTTAGAATTAAAGCTGGAATGGAATACTTCTGCAACCCAGGGCCATGTCTGGTCATTATTTCACATGTGGGTCTCTTGCAGAAAAACGATATCAGGCTTTAAATGCTTTAAATGAGAAAACACCTTTGAGTGTTTGACAGCACTCCCCAAAACCTTGATATTCCAACTACCAAATCTCACATTTAAAGCTTTAATACTTGTCATGTTTAATTTATATCATAACTGAAACTGCAACCACAATTTGACCTCCAAAAAAAAAAAAAACAAGAGGGAAAGACAAAAATAAGAGATAAACCCAGATCCCCCTTCCCCCACACCTACTATTACCCCATGCTTAAACGATAAGGTACCGATGTAGACTCCACTAGGAGTCATTAACAAAACAACTAAACTCAGTGTATTAGACCTAACAGTCATCTTCATACTTCTCCAAAGTCAAACTCAGCAGGAGCGCCTGCACAACAATAATAAAATGTGTAACTTAAATTACAGGGTGTATATTCAACCAGAACAGTGCAACTTGTGTGAACCTGAGAAAGATGTTTGTATATCAAAATAATAAAATATTTGTACCACTGTTACTTACGTCTCAAAGTCAAATTTACTTTGATGTTACATATTTATGTTATATAGGCATTCAAAGATCGGTTATAACTATTTAAGGGTTTTAATAAAGACAGCAGCCTCCCCAGGGGATATGAAATCCGTTGTAACCCCTCCACTCGTTGTGATCCGGAGGAGGGCAGGATATATCAGACCATACCGTATGCCTGGGATGTCCCTGAGTTGCCTCCTAACATCATTAAAGGCAGCGTGTGCTTTCGCCGTCCGGGCTGTGTGATTCGGAAAGATGGAGATTGTAGAGTCCCCAATCTTGATCCGCTGTTGGGTCCTGGCACGTTGAAGGATGTCAACACAGTCTGTGTAATAATGTAAACGTGCTATTATTGGACGTGGCCGCTTTTCGGGTTTGGGCTTGGGGTGCTTTATCCACATTAAGAGCTTCCTTAAGCAAAGCGGAGGTAGATACCGGTAACCATGCCACATTGCTCAGATAACCCGATTATACGGATGTTATTGCGGCGAGATCTACCTTCTAGATCTTCACATTTATTCTCAAGAGCCAGAACTTTATTAGACAGGCTCTCCACTTTACTCTTGAGGTACGCCATGTCGTCTGTGCAAGTTGACAGCGATTCCTCCATTGCAATCACAGTCCCCCTTAGCTCACCCACATCAGATTTTGTAGCGGCTAGATTAGCCGTCAGCTCCCTTTTCACACTTTGCAATTCTGACTTCATTTGGGATAAGTTTTCAGTTATAGCCATCTGTAACTCAGACTTGAAAATGCCTACCATCTCTTCTCGGAGAGCAACAAGAAGTTCGGCTTTAAAGTTTGCAGAGGCTACACTCAAAGCTATGATGGTGCTAGCGACGGTAACGCCATGAGGCGGCGGTCTGACAGGATCACGCTGGGCCCGGGGATGTAGCCCCTGCGCTAGGCCGCGCTCTCAATGCCGTCTGGCTGTCCGCATTTCTGGGTTTTGGAGGCATAACGGCATTTAATACAATCAAAAAGGTTCTATGATTTCAAAATCTGTACACACCACGTCAGTCGAAAACACCCTGAACTCTCAAGTTTCGGATTTCATGGAGTTTAAACATCGGATCTCAGGCAACATCTGGATAACGATGCTGCTGTGTTTAACAAGCTGTGCACAAATGTGTAGCACAAATACACACTTTATTGTTTATATTTTTTAAGCCTGATCTCGCTGCTAAGCTGCATGAAAAGGTCTGGCCTGCAAATACGTTTAGAGAAATTCTGTTTCCGAGCTGTGAATTCATACCCTGTGATATGAACAGTCGATTTCAATTCCTGGAGATGTATGCAAATCCAGGCCACAAAGCTGTTTTAATTCAGGGCCAGTGACCAGGCTATGTTGTTCATTTGAATTTTGGAGTAAGCTACGGAAATCTCTATATTCGTTCTCCACTGGGATGATGGGGCTTTCATAGGAAATGTTGTGTGCGTTCTTGCTGCAGAGGATCTTTTCCGTGATCAGAGAAATGTCATTATGAGGGCTGATAAACGATTGAGGATTTGATGCACGATCCAGGATGTTATTAAGGCTCTGATATCCACTAACCACGATAATCTCGCTGCTGGAGGGTGTGACGTTTTCAGACCCTGAGCTTCCGGTACACGGGGTACACGGGGTACACGGGCCATACTCCAAATCTGTCTGGATCACTGGGTCCAAGTTCTTCTCCAGAGAAGGAAAAATGCTCTCATGCTGATTCAAGTCATAGATACAGTGTCCATTGGTGGGGTTATGAATCTTGTCAGAGAGTGAAAACATATAGGACTTGTTACTGAAGTCAGAGCTGTTCCCATACGGCATTAGAACATTACTGTCATTGCTGAGCGATGTCAGGTTTTTATAATATTGTGTTGTTGTTGGTATTCCACTGATTGTTGACTGAGATTCTTTCCCATGAGTTTTATTTTCAGGGCTGTTTGCTTCTTTACTCTGAATTACCTCTTGGCTGTAACTCACTCCTGACGAATCTCCGTCTCTACCGAAGCTGTTGAGGCTGTTATTTTCACCTCGGACATCTACCGGAGAAGACGCAGGCCTGTTTGATGTCAGGAAAACAGCAGGAGTTTAGAAGAAAAAGCTCTTGACATTAATAGAACTTTGTGTTTCTTTGAATACTTCTCTAATGTGTGTAAATGAAAAGAATTACCAGATCTTATCTCCGGAGTGGAGCAGCTTTGAAGCGTCGGGATTGTCAGGTGAGAAGTCGTTTTGAAATGACAGCAAGTTTGGGACCTGATGAACGTCAAACGTATGAGAGACAGAATGAAATCATAGCTTTTGGAAATAATATAGACATAATGCTCGCTCTCTCTCTCTCTCTCACACTCTCTTTGTTTATTTTCTTTTCTGTCTTTTAAATTGGCCATTATGCCATTTTAGATAGCCGAGAGCTTTCGTACAGCTGTGTCATGAAACTATGACAGCAATTTGTCATTGAAATTTGGAAACAGAAAGTTCAAATGAAAATGACAGCATCTGAGCGATTATGTGTCCTGCTTACGTGTTCCTGACATTCCTGACAATCAGTAGCATGCTGTGATTTAGATAACTTTTCTTTGTTGGTTTTTCATGCCACAGACCCATAATTAAGCTGATGGTAAAACGTCTTGCCTTTCGGATGCGTGATGAAGATAACTTTTCTTTGTTGGTTTTTCATGCCACAGACCCATAATTAAGCTGATGGTAAAACGTCTTGCCTTTCGGATGCGGCGTGTACGCTATTCAATCCTCTCATTTAAATCGTGTTAAAAAAATGGGTACAACAGTTAATAGGAACAAAAACGCTGCGTACCTGTTTTACAAAACTAGTAGCTATTTTTGGAGTAGGAATCTTGAACCACCAAACAATCAAGATTCTGCAATCAAAAGATTTACACAATGTAATTTAAACTGTAAATATGCTGTTTATATCCCCGCTTTAATACTAACATCCAACTAACTGTAAAAACTGTAAATAAAATATCTAAAGGAAATAAAATGGAAGCCTTCTTACTTGTTGCATAAAAAGTAGGTGATAAAAATGCTGATGATCAGAGTTATACATATGAGGGGAATTATTATCTTGACATAGTCCTTTAGATATGAGGCTGAGGACACAGAAGGATGTAATACAGTCAGTTGTTTTTTTAGTAAATGGGATCATATTTTTAATTGAAATTAAAAAAGACTTACGTGTAGAAAACCTATATGGATCACTGTAGTCGCTGAATCTGTCATTGAAGATTGATTTTATTCTTGCCATCACAATATAGTTGGAATTTGACTCAAGGTTTCTGCCTACAAGCTCGTACTTAAACTGGCCTTTTGTTGGTACGATCACCTGTATGAAGACACAAAAAATAGCTGCAAATGTAAAGTTCAGTTATTTACTTTTTCACTATTATGCGTACTGATGTACAGCTCACTTACATTTTTTCTCGTCCCTTTGCTTCCTTCGATGTAGTAAGTGAGCTCCGCAATCAGGTCATCAGAGTCATTATAAGCCGTGTCCCAAGCAATGAGAAAGTTTCCATTCTTTGTTTCCTTGACTGTCCTTATGACAGGTTTTTTAGGTTTAACTGTTTAAAAGAAATGAATTCATGAACTGGCAATAAGTTCAATTATAAACGCTACAAATATAACAGTAACAGATAAATGTGTTGTATATAACAGTATACAATATGATCTAGTTACTGAGCTACTGTCAATAAATTCTCTTCAACACATAAGAATTGCTTGAGATCATTTTGATCCTTCTAATAAATACAGGGAACTGACATTACTAACATGACAAGATGGGGCACATGTGAGAACATAATGTGGCTGATGTTAACATAAGCTGTGGTCAATGATAAAATAAGATGTTGTTAAGATAATATGTGACTATTGTGGACCACAAAACACCAAACACAGATGAGACGCAGCCGTGTTAATTACTTAGATAATTTAAACACCTCTTTCATTCTCAGACGCTGCAAAAATAAAGTGTGATCATCGCTTAAGATTAAATTTAAACCATAACCATTCAGTTAGATGTTGTGCCTACTTACTGTTTTCTGTAGTACCGAAGTTTGTAGTGAACAGTAGGTTTTTGTTTCTCAACACATTAACCGTGTATTCCTTTCCCAAAACAAAGCCAGAGTTCACATGCACTGTGCATTCACATGAGCTGGAATTAAGTTGCTGTAAATCGCAAGTAAATCTTCTGTAAAACAGTAAGGAACAGAAGGATCAGCAATCTGAACAGATGTGCCAGTTGAGAAAACGTTCATTTTACATATTTTTGGACGTTGTTGTTAATTTAGGGTCTACTGATGTACTCACGCATCAAATACAGTCACATTGAGACTGTACTCGGGGCAGATGAGCTGTTGGTCTGAAGTCAAACTACACATCATCTCTGTTATGTAATCATTAAGGCACTCCAGATCCATCTTAGGCTCTGAAAATATATAGATTTAAGTTGTCAGTGTATTTAAAGTTCTAACTGACAGACAATAATTTACCAGAGGCTCCAAAAACAATGCACAAACTTGCCTGCACTTGTATAGTCTCCAGAAGATTCAGCAAAGTTAAAACTGATCACAAGGCATAGCTGCAGGATGAGGATTGTGGCACCCACCCTAATAGGCTGCATGAAATGAAAGTAAACAACAAAAACAGATTATTGTTTATTTAACTGTTTAAATGGATTTAAAAAAAGGAAATAAATAATAATAACAACATAAGATTCACGGCTAACAGATAGGAATATATATTAATAAAAAACATATACACACATTATATATGTATATATACATATATACATGGGCGTAAATCCCGCGGGGGGGACGGAGGGGACATGTCCCCATCCGAGGGTTGTCCCCCACATCCGAGGATCAACCCCACCCCCCTTTTTAAATATCGCACTCTCTATTGTGAAACGTATATGTATGTATACTTTAATAATTGTGTAAGTAGAAAAAAAAACCAGAAATGCGTTTAGAAACAGTTGAGTTCCCCCTCTCCTTCCTCACAGTGGTTTGACCCACTGCCTGCTTTCCCAGTTCATCTCACTTACTCTGCACACACGAGTCAGGTGTGTGGCTGCGGCTCAATTAATGTTCAACTCCATTAAGTAGTGGATTTTATTCACTTTAAATAAATCTATTCTCTTTAACGTAGTTGATGCAGACTCATTCATAAATAAGTTGCGGCAAACATACTGATTAACGATGTAATTTTCCATGAATCTGCTAGCGGTTACAATCTGACTTATCTAGTTAACGTTAGCTTGTTTACAATATAGTTGCACAGTGCACTGTAACTAACACAACAAAACGGCTTTGGCCGTTTTGTTGTGTTGTTGTAATAATGTTTTGTAATGTTGTGTAATGTTGTTGTAATAATGTTTTGTAATGTTGTGTAATAATGTTTTGTAATGTTGTGTTGTTGTAATAATGTTTTATAAGTAATGTTTTGTAATAAAATATTACTTATTATATATATATTTTTCACAATAACAGTCATGTTTATATTTTATTGTATGTTGATGGCTTAACTGTAAACAACACAAACAATGCAATAAATAGTTTTGAAAAAAAAAATCTGTTTTGTCATAGAACCTGAGAAAAACTTTGAAAATAACCATAATGACACAGTCTATATGCTATAATAATAATGATAAAAGCAAAGTTTTTCACCGTGAGGACATGTCTTTATAAGTACAATTAGACTATATTATTTGTGTCCCCTTCAAAAAATTGCTCATGAGAAATTTTATATTTATTGCCCCCCCATACTGTTACATGAAATTTACGCTCATTAATCTTTCTAGGAACTTCTACAGAGATATAAAGGCTTTTACGCGCGTCACAAACTCACCGGTGCGTAAAATGATTTCCAGGTTATTCCTCTCATCTCATCTGTCGGTTTTCTTCGTCCACATAACACGTTTTCTGTTTTAACCGTGTTTACTTTCCATCGCGTTGATGGCACTGAAGGCGCGTTTGGGAACAACCAGAACCTCACTTCCTCATTGCGGGACTGGGCAGAGTGGGTGTGTTTTTACTGGAACAACTGAGCAACAGTCTTTGCTCAACAGTCGTTGCCCCCCCCCTAAATAAGAAATTACTCTCGGGGATTGCGAGGATCTTAATGCAGGGCTCTCAAGTTTTGAAGACAGGCAAGCGGCAAGCACCTAAAGCATCTACAACCACCCCCTCAACAAAAAAATATAAAAAATCGGGGAGTAAGGATCACTGACCACAATTTAACCAAATACAAAGATTTTTTTTGTTTCCATTTATTTATTTGTGTGTGACAGAGAGAGAGAGAGAGAGAGAGAGAGAGAGAGAGATTATGACTGGTGTTGTTTATTGTAAGTGTTTGTTACCTTTTTAGACTCCTTTATCATTTCTAATGTTTCTCCCATATAAAACAGTTCGGCTCAAGCCCAGACATTTTTAGGGTCATGATTGAGGACAATGTCCCGTCCAGAGACAAGCTGTTTCGTGTTGAGCTTTGGTTCAAACCGACAAAAGAAAATACCCTGACTAATGAACGTTTTTTTATTGGTTGTTGTGTTAAATCTTACCCAGATAGTGCTTTTTTTCTGTTTGGCTATTGTGTAGCCTCTTTTTTTGATTGGCTGATAAGTGACAGGCTCGACTAAGAACTGAGACGCGCTTGATTCCTGCCTGATTCCATAGAGACAGCAGTGCGGACTGATACATTTTTGGCGCTGCGGCTTATGATAAATAGTCAAAAAGGTTTTCTGCGTGACAAATACGATGTGTGGCGGGAGAGCGTGACAAAAGACCGACATGAGGGATTGTCACTCTCAATGCGTGACACATAACAGCCCTGTTAATGGAAGAGAAAAGTCCATATGAGTCTATACCACTAGTCTATAATTAATAGAAGAGGAAAGTCCGTTTCAAGTCAAGTCAAGTCAAGAAGCTTTTATTGTCATTACAACCATATATAGCTGTTGCAGTACACAGTGATATGAGACGTTTCTCCAGGATCAGGGTGCTACATAACACAAAGACAGAGCTTAAAGAACTTAAGTAAGTTAGTCCTAGATACATAAAGTGAATCTGTGCAACCTGGTGTAAACAGTGCAGGACAAGACAAACAAGACAGACCAGATGCAGGACAAAAGACAGTGCAAACAAAAAAATTACAAGATAATACAAAAAAGACAATAGAAAAAATACAAAAAAAGACAGAACACAAAAGACAATAAACAGAAACAGCACCAATCAGTGTAAATACTATATGTTCAACAATATTTTATGCAGTAATACTATTAGAAACCCAGTTTAAGTGCAGCTGGTCAAAAAAATATAAAATCTTTTGCAGTAATACTATAATAAACCCAGTTTAATAGCAGCAGGTCACTTAGATAATGTAAAGATTTGTGCAAAACAGCAAACGACAGAAATGTTAGACAGGGTGTACAATGAGCAAAAAGTGTGCAAAACAGCATGTAAACAGGTTGATAAATGTTTATTGGAAGTGTGTGAACTTTAATCTGGTTTGCTTTGCTAATTCAGCTCATATTTCATATCGATATTTCTTTAGTTAACGCGGTTAATGCAAAACAAATCGGTTTCACAAAACGAGTGCATAATTAAATTTATAAGCGGTTTAACTATGTTAGTATTTAAATACAGATAGATCTGTTTGTATCCTGCTTGAACCCCAGGTAACCTTAGCAGAAGCTCGGACTGGCTGGAAACCCTGAAACTGTGAGGCACAAAGCTCCACCGTTCACTACAACCATTCAAGAGATTTCAAACGAAACTCGAAATTGTTTTGATTTGTTTTGCTTCAGCTCTGCTCTGACACAAGTTTACCGTTTGTGTCCATTTAAATGACAGCTTCCTGTGGGCTTGTGCATACGTTCCTCTCATCACGTGTTGTATTCTTTTGTCATTGAAGTTCTTTATGTTTGTTTGCTTAGCCTGTGCTTCGCCTTCCACAGAACCCAATGGTGAAGATTCATTCGGTCCAAATATATCTCTCTGGCGCCATCGTAAGCCTCGTTGTGAAAAGCCATGACACCCAAAACAACTCTAAAAGGAAGTTAAATATAGAAAGGCTAATTGTATTACATAGTGTACAGTATTTATATGTGGCAGATTCGATAAAATCTTTTTTCTAGCACACCATATAATAACAAACACGGTGGTCTGTCCCTCCAGATGAAATATTTCGACAGGGTTAAGCGTGTAGTCTTATCTCAAATCACATTCTCACATTAAGGCGAGAGACTGCAAGGAAGTGGTTTTTGGTTTTATCCTTGTTTTTACAAGTTCTGTAATTAAACATCACTCTACTACACTTCTTCTTTTACCTAATTCTCACTGAAGTTTTAATTCCTCACGTCTAAATATCCGGATCTGTTCGGTGTTTGTGATCTTTCTTATCTTATTGCATCAATAACGTTGGGTTACTTAACGTAATCCCCGGTTCTTTGATAACAGAGTGAGGTGTTTCACTATGGGAATCGCTTTGGGCGTGACCAACTACGGAAGCTCTTATGACACCACGTCTGTCTTTGACAGACAGTTCGACCTGCAACCAGACTCCGCCTTGCCTATATCAGTCAGGTCGACCCCTCTCTACGTCATTAATGAGATTTCTTCCCATCCAAGTGCAAGGAGGGAAGTGCTGGTGAAACACCTCACTCTGTTATCAAAGAACCGGGGATTACGTTAAGTAACCCAATGTTCTCTTTCTAACTTCGCTCGGTGTTTCACTATGGATATATAGACAGCTCCCGATTGCACCCATATTACTGTTTCCAAACGGGTACAGTATTACCGGCTCCCAGCACTGCGTGTGCTGACGGTTCCGAAATGTCTTGCCCATAGAATCGCACAAACTTATGCGGTTTTGCCCAACTCGCCGCCGAGCAAATGTCCAGAACGGAAACTCCTCTCAAACCCTTAGTGGGCTGAAGACCTCTGCAACCATAAGCCACAGATATCGCCTCCACAATCCAGTGGGATAGCCGCTGTCGAGATAATGGCTTCCCTGTGTGAGGAGTAGCCCAAAACACAAACAGCTGGTCACAAGCTCTGAAACCAGCTGTCCTGTCCACATACGCCTGAAGAGCCCGAACCGGGCATAATGCATGAATGCATATCCTCTGGAGAAGAAAACAGTGGAGGATGAAAAGCCGCCAGTTCAGTAGACGGGCACCTATATGCCGACTCCAAAACCTTGGGCACAAAAGCAGGGTTAGGACGAAAAGAAACTTTAGTGAGCCCCGGAGCGAACTGTAAGCAAGACGGGCTAACCGACAAAGCACGTAAATCACTCACACGCTTGGCTGTCACCAAAGCCAGGAGCAGTGCCATCTTAAAAGAAAGATTCTTAAGACTCACCACCTCTATCGGCTCAAAAGGATGTTGAGACAAGGCTTCTAAGACGATGGGCAGATCCCATAAAGGAACCATCCGCCTAGACACCGGCCATATGCGGCGCGCCCCCTTCATAAAACGACTTATTAAAGGGTGCTGGCCTGCCGACTTGTCACCAAAACCTACATGGCAGGCTGAAATAGCTGCCAGGTACACCTTAATGGTGGAGAAAGCCTTCCTTTTATAAGCAGATCTTGGAGGAAGCATAATATATCCATAGGGCAATGAGCGTTTTCTTGCGAGCCGATGAGATCGACGGCAACCTGACCGTACCTCTGCCATACCTGGCTCACCACCTGAGGATGGAGTTTCCACTCTGGAAAGTTACCCTGGACAGTAAATCTGCCCCTCTGTTCAAGATTCCCGGAATGTGAGTCGCCCGGAGAGTCAGAAGCCGTGTGTTGCTCCACACGATCAGCTTCGTCGCCAACCAATGCACCTGAAGGGAGCGTGTGCCCCCCTGACGGTTGATGTAAGCAACCACTGTGGTGTTGTCCGTTTTCACTAAAACATGCCGACCTCTGAGGAAACTCAGAAAATGTTTCAGTGCCAGCCATACCACCAATAGCTCCAAATAGTTTATATGTTCATGCTTCAGCTGTGGTGGCCATGCCCCGTTCACAGTTCTGCCCATTAGGGTTGCTCCCCAACCCTTTCAGGACGCGTCCGTTGTCATAGTTACTCTCGATGACACCGCCCCTAAGGGAATCCCCGATCTGAGCGTCACAGGGCCTATCCAGTGTCTGAGCGCTTTGACGCGCGCATGATTGACTCTCACCGGTCAGCTGAGATGCCGGCGAGAGCACAGACGCAAGCGTGCGATCCAGCGTTGAAAATCCCTCATTTTGAGTAGCCCCAAATGCACTACCGCGATCACCGAAGCCATAAGTACCAGGAGAACAGCCTGTACGGGACCACTCGTCCCCTCTGAAAATGAGCGAGACGTTGTGTGAAAGACGCTATTCTCTTCCGTCAATGTGACTTGATACGAAAGGGAGTCCAAGTTGAGCCCTAAATACTCCGTATGTTGAGAGGGCACCAGCCGGCTCATCATGTTTATCCTGAAACCCAGGTCTCTGAGGTGATTTAGGACAATCTCTGCATCTTTTATGGCTTGCTCCCTTGACGACGAGCATATCAGATAATCGTCTATGTAAGACAATATCCTTATGCCCTTGTCCCTCAATGGGAACAGGGCTGCCTCCACACATTTGGTAAAAACCCTCGGAGCTAATGACAGCCCGAACGGTATAGTTTGAAATTCGTATGCTGTGCCCCGGTATGCAAACCTGAGGAATTTCCTGTGAGAGGGATAAATATCTATGTGGAAGTACGCATCCGCCAGATCTATCGCCACAAACCAATCGCTTGGACGAATCGATCGACACAGCACCTTGTGTGTTAGCATTTTGAATGAATACTTTCTGAGGTGCTTGTTTAATACACGCAGATCCAAAATGGGACGGAGGGCTGCGCTGCCTTTCTTTGGAACTACGAAATAACGGAAATAGAAGCCCTGACGGCTTTCCTCCCCGTGTACCACTCTGACTGCCTG
The DNA here is from genome assembly GCF_022655615.1 of Tachysurus fulvidraco. Taxonomy (NCBI): domain Eukaryota; kingdom Metazoa; phylum Chordata; class Actinopteri; order Siluriformes; family Bagridae; genus Tachysurus; species Tachysurus fulvidraco. Next base: position 16,017,325 of record NC_062541.1, read on the forward strand.
CTTGTGCAGGAGGGTTTCGATTTCGGCTATCAACACACAAGCTGATTCTCCCTTGGCCACCGACATGATCAGCCCATTGAAACGAGGCGGTTTCATAGCAAATTGGAGTCTGTATCCCCGTGAAACTGTTGCTAAAAACCCACGGATGAACCACACATGTGCGCCAGCTGGCTATGCGGGTAGAGAGAAGGCCCCCGTACAGTTCCGCCCCGCCATCGTCGCGCAGTGATGACGTCATCACATGCGCCGTGCGGGCTCCCGCTGACGGGGAAGCGAGACTGGGGGAGCGCATTTCATGTCTTTGCATTTTCCGGGGTTTTTTAAACATATCGCCCTCCGCTGTTTGCCTGGCTGCGATAGTGCAACATTTATTGCCGTGTGTCTCAAACCCGGGGAGCATATCGCCCTCAGCCCGTGGCTTGGCTGCGATAATGCATGTTTTATTATCAATTCCCCTGTGTGTGTGAGTGCTTGATGACACCGCACATGGCCCTGACCTCCGCTTTCTGAGCGCTACCCAGGCCTGACAGGTTTAACCACAGCACTCTCTCACCTGACACGGCCAGGCCCATTATGTTGCTGCAGCCCTGAACCACACCGCGTGAGGAGCGCAAAATCAGGTTGTTCACAACACAGATTTCGTCCCAGAGTGCCGGGTTCGGTACACCTGAGTCCAACTGCCGCCCCATCTCCTCCGAAATCTCCGCTTGATATGCTGACAGTAAAGTCACAGCATTCAGCGAACATACGGACTGCCCCGCATATTTGTACATCCTCTGAAAGGTTGCGGCGGTCAAACGGTCCGTCTTACTCGGCAGTGAAAACTTGTCGATTCGGATGGAGGTGATACGCCACCGAAGGCTCCACTGCTGGGGGTCCGGCCAACCCCAGCTCCTCCATCCCCTGAAACTCCAACATCAAGTGTCCCTTGGTGGGGAGCTTACTCTTAAAGGGGCTAGACCAATATCGAGATATCTCCTTCATGCACGCAGGCACGGAAGGCAAGAGCTGTCTCGCTGCCGAATGGGTCGGCGGCAGCCTTTTTCCCATTGTAAAGGTCTCTCACGGCACCTTCGGCAGCTTTGGCAGCTGGCCAGGCTAGGCCCAGCTTCGACGCGGCCCGTTTGCACACTTCGTGCAGGCTGCTGTCAGCAGGGGGGGCCGAATCGGTCGTGCTAGGTGGTCTTGACTGTTGGACTGGGAAGGGGAAATTGTCTTCCTCCTCTTCGTCGTCCATGTCTAGATCGAGGAGGTCAGAGTTAGCATCGCCATCTGCATCCTCGTCCCCCAGTTCATCAGCCACCTGCATGAGCAGGCCATTGAACCGCAGAGGCATGTCCGGGGACTCGGCTTCCATCATGTCCGCCCAGCTCTTGCTAGCTCACGGCAGATGGGCCATATCTGTCGAGGCAGCTTCAGACAGGCAAGGGTCCTGCTGGTCAGCTACCGACACTTTCAGCCTCCTTTCCAAGGTTTTCACCGGCAATGACGCACAGTGAGCGCATGTCTGCGGGTCCGCTAGGGACGTCTGAGCGTGCTTAGGGCCCATACACACTATGCACATAGGATGAGGGTCCCTGCCCGAGATGGTAGCTCCACATGATGATGGACAAGGCCTCCTTAGTCTTCGACTCATGCCCTTTGGTGGAGGTAATTGCCGTCGACATAGCACAGTCTAAAGACTCGTCACAACACGTTAGCCTCTTAGACTTTGGGTTAAACCTCCGGTAGGTCTGCCTTGACACGTAGACCGAAGCAAATTAGATGCTTCCACCGCTGTAACTAAACAAGCAGCAGGAGGTAAGAATAGCTCGCCACGACGCGGACGCTATTCCAAATGTAGGGTTGTCACTCACCACAATCCCTCTACTGATGTTGCGTTTGGCGACGGAGTCCAATAACGGTCCGTCTATTGAACAGTTAAGCAAGATCAGCAAGTCGGGATGCGAAAGGACGGAAGGTGGTAGACCAGGAAGGACGGAATTGGGACCTCCTCCTTCCCTATGTCCTTTTTGCAATCCGGGAAACGCCCCAGGCGTCCACAGGCTTCACCCCTTTCGAGCTCCTGTTTGGGCGGCACCCCGGGGCATCCTGGACATGGCCCGGGAGGCTTGGGAGGAGCAACCCTCCCCCTTCCGCTCCGTCATAGACTTTGTCCAGGATATGCAGTCCTGCATCGAGCGCGTCGGGCCCATCGTGAAGGAACACCTAAAGGAGGCCCAGCGTGCACAACAAAGAACATACAATCGACCAGCCCAGGCATGGGAACTGTGCCCTGGGGACCAAGTAATGCTCCTCGTTCCCAGCGCTGCCTGTAAGTTCCTGGCAAAATGGCAGGGCCCGTACACGGTCCTCAAAAAGGTGGGTCCAGTGAACTATAAGATACAACAGCCAGGTAAGCGTGCAGACACCAAGCTATATCACATCAACCTTTTAAAAAAGTGGATTCCCCCGCCGGCTGTGGTGTCTGCCTTTGCTTCCCTTCACACAGATCCCCTAGAACGGACCCTAGTACGGAGGGGAGAGGATCTCACACCAGCCCAGCAGCACGACCTCACAGAGCTCCTGGACCAGTTCGCAGATGTCTTCTCATCTCGCCCAGGACGCACGGCACTGGTACACCATGAGTTCAAGACCCCTCCTGGGGTGGTGGTACGGCAACGACCATATAGGGTCCCAGAAGCCCGACGCGCTACCATCGAAGAGGAGGTAGAACGTATGTTGAAAGAGGGGATTATCGAGGAATCGGCCAGCCCTTGGTCCAGACCCATTGTGCTGGTGCCTAAACCAGATGGGTCCGTTCCTCTCTGCAACGACTTCCGGAGGCTCAACCAGATTTCAGATTTCGACAGTTATCCCCTCCCCCGAGTAGACGAACTAGTGGAGCGGCTGGGGAAGGCTCGATTTATTCCCACCCTGGACTTGACGAAGGGCTATTGGCAAGTTGCCCTGGCGCCGGAGGCAAAGCCAAAGACCGCCTTCAGCACCGCACATGGCCACTGGCAGTACCGGGTCCTTCCGTTCGGGGCCCCGGTCACCTTCCAACGTCTCATGGACATCGTCCTCTAGGCTCTCCGCGCCTTCGCTGCCACCTACCTGGACGATGTAGTAATTCATTCCTCCACCTGGTCCGATCACCTGTTCCATCTGGGGGAGGTTCTGGGGGCCCTCCGGACATCCGGTCTTACGGCAAACCCCCACAAGTGCCACCTGGGCTTGTCTGAGGCCCAGTATCTGGGCTACTGCATTGGTCGTGAGAGAATACCCCCGGCCCACGTCAAAGAAACAGGTACGGGCCTTTTTGGGATTAGCGAGTTATTACAGACGCTTTGTGCCTAACTTCTCCTCTCTAGCTGCCCCTCTTTCAGACCTCACCAAGAAAGGTCAGCCGGATCGGGTGCACTGGACGGATGGCACAGAACGGGCGTTCCGCCAGCTCAAGGAGGCTCTCACCACCCAGCCAGTACTCCGGAACCCCTATCTATGTTGACAAAACTTGGCCTCCGCCTTATCTCATACACCATAGCTTACTGTATTTCAGTGCGTATATATTCTGTTCTGTCGCTCAGTTCTTTGAGCAGCTGTTTGGAATAAACCAGATTTGATTTCACTCGTGTGGTTTGTTCTCTCAGTGCTCCGGAGCGCTCCTATTGTTTGCAGAGGTAAAGAGACGCGGATGAGTGCGAGGAGGAATCTTTCTTACACATATACATAAGATGATTACCTGTATTGTATACCTATACTACATGATTACCTGTATGATTACTATAATTACCTGTATTGTACGCCTATACTATGTGTATGTTGTGTATGATTTCCCTGACAATCACATATAAATCATTTGTTCTACACTGGATTAATCACATCTCTACATATAACATAAACATATAAACTGATCAGATCAGTGAAGATACTCAATCCCCAATCACCTACCATCACCTATGATATAGGAGTTCTGATTTAGTCTGATTATGACATACGACATTTTATGATCATATTTTAGGACATGATTTTCTTGATTACAGTAACATCAGGTTCCAAATCAACTGGATTATATATTAGTGGTATTCGACTTACAATTAGATTTTTTATCTGGTTAGTAAAAGTACTGCATTATTACATAAGCTTAGCTTTTGCATTTTATAATGTTGTTTTGCATATATGTGGAGATCTGTTTATGCTGACTCCTTAAGTTTGCTAGACTTATGATCTCAGTCTGTCTTGTTTGTCCAGACTGGGCCTGCACATGCATAGTATTTTAAGCCTAAGTTCCTCTGTTCTCACCTAAAGGACAGGTTCCCTTTTTCTTGTTTTTCTCAGATTCTCAGAGTTCTGAGTACTGAGTTTTATAACTTCAATACACCCAATAAACCCCCTTATTTCTGTTAACACTTGTCTCAAGGCATCTAACACTATATATATATATATATATATATATATATATATATATATATATATATATATATATATATATATATATATATATATATTATATTAGAATCATATAACTCATATAGCTCAACACTATTACAATATCTGGCCTACCCCCATATGTCCTACAACATCAATTGTAATAGTTCATATAATAAGAGCACATATCAGGATTTTTTCCAACAGACGTCTACCGGAGAAGACGTAGGCCTGTTTGATGTCAGGAAAACAGCAGGACTTTAGAAGAAAAAGCTCTTAATATTAATAGGACTTTGTGTTTCTTTGAATACTTCTCAAATGTGTATAAATGAAAAGAATTACCAGATCTTGTCTCCGGAGTGGAGCAGCTTTGAAGTGTCGAGATTGTCAGGTGAGAAGTCGTTTTGAAATGACAGCAAGTTTGGGACCTGATGAAAGTCAAACGTATGAGAGACAGAATGCTATCTTAGCTTTTGGAAATAATATAGACATAATGCTCTCTCTCTCTCTCTCTCTCTCTCTCTCTCTCACTCTCTTTGAAACTTTTCTTTGTTGTTTTTTTGTGCCACAGACCCATAATAAAACTGACGGTAAAACGTCTTGCCTTTCGGATGCAGCGTGTACGCTATTTAATCCACTCATTTAAAAAAAATGGGTACAACAGTTAATAGGAACAAAAACGGTGCGTACCTGTTTTACAAAACTAGTAGCTATTTTCGGAATAGGAATCTTGTCCCACCAAACAATCAGGATTCTGCAATCAAAAGATTTACACAATGTAATTTAAACTGTAAATATGCTGTTTATATCCCCGCTTTAATACTAACATCCAACTAACTGTAAAAACTGTAAATAAAATATCTAAAGGAAATAAAATGGAAGCCTTCTTACTTGTTGCATAAATAGTAGGTGATAAAAATGCTGATGATCAGAGCTATACATATTGAAGAAATTATACTGACATACGTGTCCTCTAGTGACAAGTGTTTTTGGATTGTGTAGGAAACTCTTCCACAATCCCACTAAAGGATGTGTCCTAGTTTGCACGGGATAGTTTTGAAAACACAAGATCAACAATTAGAGTTGCTCTTACTGTACCTTGAATGCAGGTATTGTTCGAAGTCCCTCGGTCTTCTAATAAAGGTTCTGCTTCAAGTTCTTCTACCTATTCTATTGGTTGAATCTTTAGATGAAGGAGACAGACTTAGACCTTTTTGTCTTTTCAGGATCCTCACAATGGGAGGCCTTGTTTTTATTAAAAGTGTAATACAAATAGATGTGTGTAATATATGTAATGTAAAAGAAAAGAAAATTACAAACAAAATCTCCTTCAAATAGTCAAACAATTCTAGCGTAAGTAGAAATAAGTAAAATACAAAAATAAAACAAACCAAGAAACACTCTCCAAGTGTAAGCCTGAGTTTTTTCTCCTGATGCACTATCTATAAGCAATAACTTAGTATAACACACAGAGCTTGCTTCACGGTGAATGCACACCGATAACTGGTTCTAAAACCCTATTTATACCATTTATTAGTATGAACTCATAACGTCATTCTGACTCTGTCAGCATACCATCAGGTCTCTCATGATCTCATGCTTCTGCAAAACATCCTGAGAAGTCTCCTAGGCTGCACGTCTGACTGTGTGTTCTTATTCTGCTGACACAGAGCTGCTGACACAAAGCCTTGTGATGTCCTTTTAAGCTTTCACTGTTACTCTGTCTTAATATCTAAACATACTAATGAAAATTATATAATTTCTTAATCACATAATGGTTACATAAATTCATATAAAGGTAAATGAAACTTGTCATTCTATAAAATGAAAAAGAAAATTCATAACAATTCTATAATCTTCTTTCAGCAAGAAGATGGGTCTTGATCCAACTGTCTAGGTACAGTGTCTGTTCCTCTTTGGGTTGAATCAGCTTCCTTCTAGATATTTTTCTTTAAAGTTTTAATCAGATATATTCAATTTCTTTGTGTCATATAACAATTTCCCCATTTCTTTTAGTTTATTTTCCACAGCTTCCTCTCTCTGTCTTTGTTGTCTTATTTCTTTTCTCTCTTTTTGCTGCATTAATTTCACTTTGTTTCTTTATAGTATTGGATGAGATTGTCACATAAGGATAACCATGTGCACTTTGTATGGCAGTTACACGTGATATGGCAGTTATTCCACTCCTAACATTTCTATTCACAATATGAGGGGAATTATTAGCTTGACATAGTTCTTTAGAGATGAGGCTGAGGACACAGAATGATGTAATACAGTCAATTGTTTTATTTAGTAAATGGGATCATATTTTTAATTGAAATAAAAAAAGACTTACGTGTAGAAAACCTATATGGATCACTGTAGTCACTGCATCTGTCATTTAAGAGAGATTGTATTCTTGCCATCACAATATAGTTGGAATTTGACTCAAGGTTTCTGCCTACAAGCTCGTACTTAAACTGGCCTTTTGTTGGTACGATCACCTGTATGAAGAAACAAAAAATAGCTGCAAATGTAAAGTTCAGTTATTTACTTTTTCACTATTATGCGTACTGACATACAGCTCAATTACATTTTTTCTCGTCCCTTTGCTTCCTTCGATGTAGTAAGTGAGCTCCGCAATCAGGTCATCAGAGTCATTATAAGCTGTGTCCCAAGCAATGAGAAAGTTTCCATTCTTTGTTTCCTTGACTGTCCTTATGACAGGTTTTTTAGGTTTAACTGTTTAAAAGAAATGAATTCATGAACTGGCAATAAGTTCAATTATAAATGCTACAAATATAACAGTAACAGATAAATGTGTTGTATATAACAGTATACAATATGATCTAGTTACTGAGCTACTGTCAATAAATTCTCTTCAACACATAAGAATTGCTTGGGATCATTTTGATCCTTCTTATAAATACAGGGAACTGACATTACTAACATGACAAGATGGGGCACATGTGAGAACACAAGCTGTGGCCAATGATAAAATAAGATGTTGTTAAGATAAGATGTGACTATTGTGGACCACAAAACACCAAACACAGATGAGACGCAGCCATGTTAATTACTTAAATAATTTAAACACCTCTTTCATTCTCAGACGCTGCAAAAATAAAGTGTGATCATCTCTTAAGGTTAAATTTAAACCATAAACCATTCAGTTAGATGTTGTGCCTACTTACTGTTTTCTGTAGTACCGAAGTTTGTAGTGAACAGTAGGCTTTTGTTTCTCAACACATTAACCGTGTATTCCTCTCCCAAAACAAAGCCAGAGTTCACATGCACTGTGCATTCACATGAGCTGGATTTAAGTTGCTGTAAATCGCAAGTAAATCTTCTGTAAAACAGCAAGGAACAGCAATCTGAACAGATGTGCCAGTTGAGAAAACGTTCATTTTACATATTTTTGGACGTTGTTGTTAATTTAGGGTCTACTGATGTACTCACGCGTTAAATACAGTCACATTGAGACTGTACTCGGGGCAGAGGAGCTGTTGGTCTGAAGTCAAACTACACATCATCTCTGTTATGTAATCATTAAGGCACTCCAGATCCATCTTAGGCTCTGAAAATATAGATTTAAGTTGTCAGTGTATTTAAAGTTCTAACTGACAGACAATAAATTACCAGAGGCTTCAAAAACAATGATAATAATAATAATAATAATAATAATAATAATAATAATAATAATAATAATAATAATAATACATTTTATTTAAAGGCGCCTTTCTAACACTCAAGGTCACCGTACAAAAGAAGAAGAAAAACAACAAAAAATATAGTTATACAATACTTACATAGAAAAAAAAAAAAAAAAAAAAAAAATTGGACCAACATTACAAATCATGATCTAGAATATGCTAAACTAAACAGATGAGTTTTAAGCTGAGATTTAAATGATGAAAGAGAATCAATATTACGGAGCTCAGATGGAAGTGAGTTCCAGAGCTGAGGTGCAGAGTAACTGAAAGCTCTGTTCCCCATCGTTACAAGACGGAAAGAGGGAACAATGAAATGAGTGGAAGAAGAAGACCTAAGAGAGTTGGTTTTGGAGTATGAAGAAGATCAAGAAGATATGAAGGTGCAAGATTGTGGATAGCTTTAAATGTTAGAAGAAGAATTTTATACTTGATACGAAAATTAATGGGAAGCCAGTGTAGCTGTTCCAGAACAGGTGTAATATGATGGATAGAGGGAGTACGAGTGATAATACGGGCAGAAGAGTTTTGAACGAGTTGTAGCTTATGAAGGGTTTTGTGAGGAAGCCCAATGAGAAGAGAATTACAGTAGTCAAGCCGGGAGGTTACTAGACTGTGAATAAGAGTGGTGGTAGATTGAGTGGTGAGAAAGGAACGAAGCCTATTGATATTTCGAAGGTGAAAGTATGCAGCCCGAGTAACATTATTTACATGTGAGGTAAAAGAAAGGGTACTATCAAAGATGACACCAAGACTCTTAACCTGAGATGAGGGAGCTATGAGAGAATCATCAATGGAAATAAGAAAATTCGAAAATTTGTTAAGCACAGTTTTTGTGCCTATGAGGAGAAATTCTGTTTTATTGCTATTTAGTTTAAGAAAATTTGCTGAAAACCATGATTTTATGTCAATGAGACAATCAGAAAGAGCAGATGGAGGGAGTTTGGAATGTGGTTTTGTGGAAAGGTAGAGCTGGGTGTCATCCGCATAGCAATGAAACTTAACCTGATGTTTATGAAAAATATGACCAAGGGGTAAAGGGTAAGTAATAAATAACAAAGGGCCAAGAACAGAGCCCTGGGGAACACCAGAGGTAACGGAAACTACAGAAGAGGTGAATGATTTTAGTTGAACAAACTGTGTGCGATCAGAGAGATATGAATGAAACCATTTCAGAGGCGTGTTGGTGATGCCAATAGTGGAAAGCCTGTCTAAAAGAATATCGTGGGAAATTGTAGCAAAAGCTGCACTCAGATCAAGGAGAAGGAGGATGGATAGTAAACCAGAATCAGCTGCTATAAGCAAATCGTTTGTGACTTTTAATAGAGCTGTTTCAGTGCTATGAAATGGGCGAAAACCAGATTGGAATTGTTCATATAGATTATTGCCAGACAAGTGGATATGAAGTTGAGCAGCAACAACTTTTTCCAAAATTTTAGAAATGAAAGGAAGATTAGAAATAGGACGAAAATGATTAAGGTTGTTGGTGTCCAAACCTGGTTTCTTTAGAATTGGAGTTACAGCAGCTGTTTTGAAAAGAGAAGGAACAGCCCCAGTGGTAAGGGAAGAATAAATAATATCCATAATAAACTGGGACAGAGAGGAAGCAGTAGCCTTAACAAGGACAGTTGGTAAAGGATCAAGAACACAGGTTGAAGATTTAGATTGATGAATAAGTTTTAAGATATCATCAATTGTGGGCAGAATAAACTCAGAGAACAATTGTGTAGGAACAGGTAGAACTGAGACACATGGAGTAGAAACAGGAGTGGCCATAAGTTGACGATGAATGCCTTCAATTTTTGAGGTAAAGAATGATGCTAAAGTATTGCAGAAATCAGATGAGTACAAATGAGAGGGAAGTGAGTTGGTGGGTGTTGTAAAATTTTTCAATAAGGAAAAAAGAAGCTTTGAATTCCCTTCATTAGAACCGATTAAGCCAGAATAGTATGTAGATTTAGCTTTAGCAATAGTGTCTTTATAGTGAGACATATGTTCTGAATACATTTCCTTGTGGACAGTAAGGCCAGAGATGAGGCTGAGGACACAGAATGATGTAATACAGTCAATTGTTTTATTTAGTAAATGGGATCATATTTTTAATTGAAATAAAAAAGACTTACGTGTAGAAAACCTATATGGATCACTGTAGTCACTGAATCTGTAATTTAAGTGAGATTGTATTCTTGCCATCACAATATAGTTGGAATTTGACTCAAGGTTTCTGCCTACAAGCTCATGCTGGCCTTTTGTTGTTATGATCACCTGTATGAAGAAACAAAAAATAGCTGCAAATGTAAAGTTCAGTTATTTACGTTTTCACTATTATGCGTACTAACATACAGCTCACTTACTTTTTTTCTCGTCCCTTTGCTTCCTTCGATGTAGTAAGTGAGCTCCGCAATCAGGTCATCAGAGTCATTATAAGCCGTGTCCCAAGCAATGAGAAAGTTTCCATTCTTTGTTTCCTTGACTGTCCTTATGACAGGTTTTTTAGGTTTAACTGTTTAAAAGAAATGAATTCATGAACTGGCAATAAGTTCAATTATAAATGCTACAAATATAACAGTAACAGATAAATGTGTTGTATATAACAGTATACAATATGATCTAGTTACTGAGCTACTGTCAATAAATTCTCTTCAACACATAAGAATTGCTTGGGATCATTTTGATCCTTCTTATAAATACAGGGAACTGACATTACTAACATGACAAGATGGGGCACCTGTGAGAACACAAGCTGTGGCCAATGATAAAATAAGATGTTGTTAAGATAAGATGTGACTATTGTGGACCACAAAACACCAAACACAGATGAGACGCAGCCGTGTTAATTACTTAAATAATTTAAACACCTCTTTCATTCTCAGACGCTGCAAAAATAAAGTGTGATCATCTCTTAAGGTTAAATTTAAACCATAAACAATTCAGTTAGATGTTGTGCCTACTTACTGGTTTCTGTAGTACCGAAGTTTGTAGTGAACAGTGGGCTTTTGTTTCTCAACACATTAACCTTGTATTCCTCTCCCAAAACAAAGCCAGAGTTCACATGCACTGTGCATTCACATGAGCTGGATTTAAGTTGCTGTAAATCGCAAGTAAATCTTCTGTAAAACAGCAAGGAACAGCAATCTGAACAGATGTGCCAGTTGAGAAAACGTTCATTTTACATATTTTTGGACGTTGTTGTTAATTTAGGGTCTACTGATGTACTCACGCGTTAAATACAGTCACATTGAGACTGTACTCGGGGCAGAGGAGCTGTTGGTCTGAAGTCAAACTACACATCATCTCTGTTATGTAATCATTAAGGCACTCCAGATCCATCTTAGGCTCTGAAAATATATAGATTTAAGTTGTCAGTGTATTTAAAGTTCTAACTGACAGACAATAAATTACCAGAGGCTTCAAAAACAATGCACAAACTTGCCTGAACTTGTATAGTTTCCAGAAGATTCAGTAAAGTTAAAACTGATCACAAGGCCTATCTGCAGGATGAGGATTATGGCACCCACCCTAATAGGCTGCATGAAATGAAAGTAAACAACAAAAACAGATTATTGTTTATTTAACTATTTAAATGGACTTTTAAAAAAGGAAATAAATAATAATAACATTATAAGATTCAGGGCAAACAGATAGGAATATATATTAATAAAACACACACGCACGCACGCGCGCGCACGCACACACGCACACACGCACACACACACACACACACACATATATATATATATATATATGGGCGTAAATCCCGCGGGGGGACGGAGGGGACATCCGAGGGTTGTCCCCCACATCCGAGGATCACCCCCCCCCCCCCCATTAAAAAAATATATATATCGCACTCTCTATTGTGAAACATATATGTATGTATACTTTAATAATTGTTTAAGTAGAAAAAAAAACCGCAGAAACTGCTGGGTGTGTGTTTACGGTGTGTGTGTTCACTGCTGTGTCTGTCTTCACTGCTGTGTGTGTGTATATATATTTCACAATAACAGTCATGTTTATATTTTATTGTATGTTGATGGCTTAACTGTAAACAACACAAACAATGCAATAAATAGTTTTGAAGAAAAATCTGCTTTGTCATAGAACCTGAGAAAAACTTTGAAAATAACCATAATGACACAGTCTATATGCTATAATAATAATAATAATGATAAAAGGAAAGTTTTTCACTGTGAGGACATGTCTTTATAAGTACAATTAGACTATATTATTTGTGTCCCCTTCAAAAATTGCTCATGAGAAATTTAATATTTATTGCCCCCCCTCCCCCCCACTGTACTATGAAATTTACGCCCATTAATCTTTCTAGGAACTTCTACAGAGATATAAAGGCTTTTACGCGCTTCACAAACTCACCGGTGCGTAAAATGATTTCCAGGTTATTCCTCTCATCTCATCTGTCGGTTTTCTTCGTCCACATAACACGTTTTCTGTTTTAACCGTGTTTACTTTCCATCGCGTTGATGGCACTGAAGGCGCGTTTGGGAACAACCAGAACCTCACTTCTTCATTGCGGGACTGGGCAGAGTGGGTGTGTTTTTACTGGAACAACTGAGCAACAGTCGTTCTGTGGAAAAGCGTAAGAACGCTTCACACCCCTAAGCACACCCCCTCCCCCCAGCCCCCACCAACCCACACACACACACACACACACACACACACACACACACACACACACACACACAGTCATTTCAGTACAATAAGAAATTACACTCGAGGATTGCGAGGGGCTCTCATGTTTTGAAGACATCTACAACCACCCCCTTAACAAAAAAATATAAAAAAATGGGGGAGTAAGGATCACTGACCGCAATTTAACCAAATACAAAGAATTTGTTTTGTTTCCATTTATTAATTTGTGTGTGACAGAGAGAGAGAGAGAGAGAGAGAGAGAGAGAGAGAGAGAGAGAGAGAGAGAGAGAGAGAGATTGATTATGACTGGTGTTGTTTATTGTAAGTGTTTGTTACCTTTTTGGACTCCTTTATCATTTGTAATGTTTCTCCCATATAAAACAGTTCAGCACAAGCCCAGACACTTTTAGGGTCATGATTGAGGACAATGTCCCATCCAGAGACAAGCTGTTTCGTGAGCTTTTGTTCAAACCGACAAAAGAAAATACCCTCACTAATGAATGTTTTTTTTAATTGGTTGTTGTGTTAAATCTTACCCAGAAAGTGCTATTTTCTGTTTGGCTATTGTGTAGCCTCTTTTTTCTGTTATGTAAGTGTCAGGATCGACTAAGAACTGAGACGATTCCTTGATTCCTGCCCGGTTCCATAGAGACAGCAGTGCGGACTGATACATTTTGGGCGCTGCGGCTTATTAAATATATGATAAATAGTCAAAAAGGTTTTCTGCGTGACAAATACGATGTGTGGTGGGAGAGCATGACAAAAGACCGACATGAGGGACTGTCACTCTCAATGCGTGACACATAACAGCCCTGTTAATGGAAGAGAAAAGTCCATATGAGTCTTTATCACTAGTCTATACTTAATAGAAGAGGAAAGTCCGTTTCAAGTCAAGTCAAGTCAAGAAGCTTTTATTGTCATTACAACCATATATAGCTGTTGCAGTACACAGTGATATGATACGTTTCTCCAGGATCAGGGTGCTACATAACACAAAGACATAGACATAATGCTTGCTCTCTCTCTCTTTGAAACTTTTCTTTGTTGGTTTTTTGTGCCACAGATCATAATTAAACTGACGGTAAAACGTCTTGCCTTTCGGATGCGGCGTGTACGCTATTTAATCCACTCATTTAAAAAAAATGGGTACAACAGTTAATAGGAACAAAAACGCTGCCTACCTGTTTTACAAAACTAGTAGCTATTTTCGGAGTAGGAATCTTGTCCCACCAAACAATCAGGATTCTGCAATCAAAAGATTTACACAATGTAATTTAAACTGTAAATATGCTGTTTATATTCCCACTTTAATACTAACATCCAACTAACTGTAAAAACTGTAAATAAAATATCTAAAGGAAATAAAATGGAAGCATTCTTACTTGCTGCATAAATAGTAGGTGATAAAAATGTTGATGATCAGAGTTATACATATTGAAGAAATTATACTGACATGCATGTCCTCTAGTGACACTTGTTTTCGGATTGTGTAGGAAACCCTTCCACAACCCCACTAAAGGATGTGTTCTAGTTTGCACGGGTTAGTTTTGGAAACACAAGATCAACAATTAGAGTTGCTCTTACTGTACCTTGATATATCGTTCGAAGTCCCTCTGTCTTCTAACAAAGGTTCTGCTGCTAGTTCTTCTACCTATTTTATTGATTGAATCTTTAGATGAAGGACACAGACTTAGACCTTTTTGTCTTTTCAGGATCCTCACAATGGGAGGCCTTGTTTTTATTAAAAGTAGTGTAATACAAATAGATGTGTGTAATATATGTAATGTAAAAGAAAAGAAAATTACAAACAAAATCTCCTTTAAATAGTTCAAATCATTCTGCCTCTGTCAGCATACCGTCAGGTCTCTCATGATCTCCTGCTTCTGCAAAACATCCTGAGAAGTCTCCTAGGCTGCACGTCTGACTGTGTGTTCTTATTCTGCTGACAAAAAGCCTTGTGATGTCCTTTTAAGCTTTCACTGTTACTCTCTGTCTTAATATCTAAACATACTAATGAAAATTATATAATTTCTTAATCACATAATGGTTGCATAAATTCATATAAAGGTAAATGAAACTTGTCATTCTATAAAATGAAAGAGAAAATTCATAACAATTCTATAATCTTGATCCAACTGTCTGGGTACAGTGTCTGTTCCTCTTTGGGTTGAATCAGCTTCCTTCTAGATCTTTTTCTTTACAGTTTTAATAAGATATATTCAATTTCTTTATGTCATATAACAATTTCCCCATTTCTTTTAGTTTATTTTCCACATCTTCCTTTTTCCTCACTCTCTGTCTTTGTTGTCTCTTATTTCTTTTCTCTCTTTTTGCTGCATTAATTTCACTTTGTTTCTTTATAGTATTGGATGAGATTGTCACAAAAGGATAACCATGTGCACTTTGTATGGCAGTTACTCCACTCCTAACATTTCTATTCACAATATGAGGGGAATTATTAGCTTGACCTAGTCCTGAGGCTGAGGACACAGAAGGATGTAATACAGTCAATTGTTTTTTTTAGTAAATGGGATCATATTTTTAATTGAAATAAAAAAAGACTTACGTGTAGAAAACCTATATGGATCACTGTAGTCACTGAATCTGTCATTTAAGAGAGATTGTATTTTTGCCATCACAATACAGTTGGAATTTGACTCAAGGTTTCTGCCTACAAGCTCATACTGGTCTTTTGTTGGTACGATCACCTGTATGAAGAAACAAAAAATAACTGCAAATGTAAAGTTCAGTTATTTACTTTTTCACTATTATGCGAACTGACGTACAGCTCACTTACATTTTTTCTCGTCCCTTTGCTTCCTTCGATGTAGTAAGTGAGCTCCGTATTCAGGTCATCGCTGAATACAGGCTTTAATCCTATAAATCGTGTCCAAAGCAATGAGAAAGTTTCCATTCTTTGTTTCCTTGACTGTCATTATGACAGGTTTTGTAGGTTTAAGTGTTTAAAAGAAATGAATTCATGAATTGGCAATAAGTTCAATTATAAAAGCTACAAATATAACAGTAAAAGATGGGGCACATGTTAGAACATAATGTGGCTAATGTTAACACAAGCTGTGGCCAATGATAAAATAAGATGTTGTTAAGATGCGACTATTGTGGACCACAAAACACCAAACACAGATGAGACGCAGCCGTGTTAATTGCTTAAATAATTTAAACACATTTTTCATTCTCAGACACTGCAAAAATAAAGTGTAATCATCGCTTAAGATTACATTTAAACCATAAACCATTCAGTTACATGTTGTGCCTACTTACTGTTTTCTGTAGTACCGAAGTTTGTAGTGAACAGTAGGTTTTCTTTTCTCAACACCTTAAACGTGTATTCTTCTCCCAAAACAAAGCCAGAGTCCACATGCACTGTGCATTCACATGAGCTGGAAATACGTTGCTTTAAATCACAAGTAAATCTTTGAAGTGTTCTTCTGTAAAACAGTAAGGAACAGAAGGAACAGCAAACTGAACAGATGTGCCAGTTAAGAAAACGTTCATTTTACATATTTTTGGACGTTGTTGTTCATTTAGGGTCTACTGATGTACTCACGCGTTAAATAGAGACACATTGTACTCGGGGCAGATGAGCTGTTGGTCTGAAGTCAAACTACACATCATATCTGTTATGTAATCATTAAGGCACTCCATATCCATCTTAGGCTCTGAAAATATAGATTTAAGTTGTCAGTGTATTTAAAGTTCTAACTGACAGACAATAATTTACCAGAGGCTTCAAAAACAATGCACAAACTTGCCTGCACTTGTATAGTTTCCAGAATATTCAGTAAAGTTAAAATTGATCACAAGGCATAGCTGCAGGATGAGGATTATGGCACCCACCCTAATAGGCTGCATGAAATGAAAGTAAACAGATTATTGTTTATTTAACTATTTAAATGGACTTAAAAATAAAAGAAATAAATAATCATAACAACATAAGATTCAGGGCTAACAGATAGGAATATATATATTAATAAAAAATCCATCCATCCATCCATAAAATAATGCCCACGCATCGTATTGATGTCGTTTGAATTTATTTACACTCTCTCACTTGCTCTCTCTTGAGACACCGTGAAAACTATAAAAAATATAAACATATAACATTCAAATACACATCTCACAATCATAATACATTTACATTTACATTTACAGCATTTGGCAGACGCCCTTATCCAGAGCGACGTACATAAGTGCTTAAATCTCTAACATTGAATACATTAATGCTGGTTCACTAGGTTACATACTTAAGATACCATGAGTTTAAAACATTTTTCAAAGTTACAATGAAAAAGTGTCAAAGGTTTTTTTTTTTTGTTTTTTTTTTAAATGCAAAAGATAAAGAAAGAAGTGCTAGTTGAAGTGTTTCCTGAATAAGTAGGTCTTCAACCGCTGCTTGAAAATAGCCAGTGTCTCAGCTGTCCGGACCTCTAGGGGTAGTTCATTCCACCACCTTGGTGCCAGAACAGAGAAGAGTCTTGTAGTAGACTTGCCTCTTACCCTGAGAGATGGTGGAACCAGTCGAGCAGTGCTGGTAGATCGGAGGTTGCGGGGTGCAGTGCGAGGAATGATGAGGGCTTTGAGGTAAGAGGGAGCTGGTCCATTTTTGGCTTTGTAGGCCAACAGCAGTGTTTTGAATGGGATGCGTGCAGCTACCGGAAGCCAGTGGAGGGATCGCAGCAGCGGGGTGGTATGCGAGAACTTTGGCAAGTTGAAAACAAGCCGGGCAGCTGCATTTTGGATCATTTGCAGAGGACGGATTGCGTCCATAGGTAGACCTGCCAGCATTGTGCTGCAGTGATCCAGTCTAGAAATGACAAGAGACTGAACAAGTACCTGAGCAGTCTGTATGGACAAAAATGGCCGAATCCTTCTAATGTTGTAGAGAAGAAACCGACATGAGCGAGTCACATTAGCAACATGAGAGGAAAAGGACAGTTGATTGTCCATGGTTACCCCAAGGTTGCGAGCTGTGGCTGAAGGGGAGATCAGATCGTTGTGCAAGGATATGGCAAGATCATGACCTGGGGATGAATCACCTGGGATGAACAGCAGTTCAGTTTTGCTAGGATTGAGCTTTAACTGATGAGCAGTCATCCATGATGAAATTTCTGCCAGACATGCTGTAATACAGAGTGAGTATACAGGGAGAAAAGAAGAGGACAAAGTACTGAGCCCTGTGGGACGCCAGTGGAGAGTCTGCGTGGAGCAGATGTCACTCCCCTCCATGTTACCTGATATGAGCGTCCTTCCAGGTAGGAGGCAAACCATTCCCAAGCTGATCTGCAAATCCCAAGATTCTTGAGGGTGGACAAAACAGTCTAGTGATTGACCGTATCAAACGCTGCTGAAAGGTCAAGGAGGATAAGGACGGATGACAGTTTGGCTGATCTAGCAGTATGTAGCTTCTCAGAGACATCCAAAAGGGCTGTCTCTGTAGAGTGAGCTGCTTTAAAGCCAGACTGTTTGGGATCTTGGAGGTTGTTCTGTGAGAGATAGACAGACAGTTGATTATAGACAATGTGTTCAAGAATTTTTGATAGAAATGAGAGAAGTGATACCGGTCTGTAGTTACTGATGTCTGATGGATCCAGAGCAGGTTTCTTCAGGATGGGAATAACCCTTGCTCTCTTGTAGGTAGTTGGTACCTGACCAGATGCTATGGATCTATTGACGATAGTGGAAATGAAGGGCAAGAGGTCTTGTGAGATGGTCTGGAGAATAGTGGCAGGGAGTGGATCCAATGGGCAGGTGGTAGGATTGCAGGACTGGATGAGTTGTAAAATCTCTTCTGCTGCCACAGTTGAGAAATGTGACAACGAAGGTGTAGGGGAATGCATACTCTGAGATGTAAGTGCAGTCGGGGCTGAAGTGAAGGTCCGGCAGATTTCCTCAATCTTCTCCTGGTAGAAAGAAGCAAAGTCTTCTGCAGTCAGGGAGGATGAAGAAGGTGGAGCCGGGGGGTTGAGCAGAGAAGAGATGATGTTGTGGAATTTCCAAGGGTCATGTGAGGAAGCTTCAAGCTTTTCCTTGTAGAAGGAAGTCTTGGCAGTCACATCTGAGGAGAACTTGACAAGAAGTGTTCTGTAAAAATCAAGATCTGCATCAAGTTCTGATTTCTTCCACTTTCTCTCTGATGATCTTAGCTCTCTTCGATTGTTGTGCAGCACATCTGAAAGCCAAGTTGAGTGTGAGGAAGAAAGAGTTGAGAAGAGACAGAAGGGAAGAAGAATGTAGCTTGTCAGAGGGGAGGTTGAAGTCACCAAGCACTGTCAGGGGGGAGCTATCAGAAGGGAAAGCACTAAGCAGTGAGTCCATTTCTTCCAGGAAGTCTCCTAGGGGACCAGGACATCCACAAACTACAATCCATTCATAATTAGTCCCAATCATGACATTACAATGCACAATACACTTATATACAACTTATATATATAATACATCCTACATAACAGCACATGAACAACATTATAATATTTGACATGCTATTAACAGTTACCGTGTGTGCCTTTTTGAACCACTTGCAGATAAATGGTAGTCATTTATGTCAGCATGTTAACGTGTCCATGTCATTGCTACGCTCTGACCCATAATTCCATAGTCCTGCGCAACACTGGCATCACGTGGTTTTAAATAAACATGCACATACACATTCTCTGAACATTACATATTACATTTTTAACCTTCTGTTTAAATTTTCATACATTGAAATTAACTTGTATTAATAACAAAGAACAGTTAAACTTTCTTGCAGACATTTACACTCCCACCAATTACTTTGATTTATGAGAACTTTATGCACAGGTTTGAATAAAGCTAGTAATTCCAGAACCACATACCAGAAACAGTTATTTATCGAACCCTTACATATATTTAACGTTTCAAATATTCTATAATATGGGTGAGTGTTTAAAATATTTCTAATGAAACACAATTTAGTTGTTTTCTATGAGTACAACTAACTTATAGATAGGACGTTCCAGAATGGAAAGGTTATTGTATCTTTTACCCTCTTTACCTAACTTTCTATCTCCTATTTGTATTGTGACCTTTCGCACCAATCCATCTTCATCTTTACAAACATCAATCACTCTTCCAAGCCTCCATTCATTGCGTGGAATCTCTTCCTTGTTGACAATAACAATATCTCCAATCCTCACATTCTATTTTTGAGAATGCCAGAGTTGTCTGAGGGTGATATTTGCAAGATATTCTCTCCTCCATCTACACCAGAATTGCTCTGCAAGATATTGTACCCTGCACCACCTTTTCTTGACATACATATCTTCTGCTACAAATTTTCCTGGTGGAGGCAGCGGCACAGAAGCTTTTATAGTAAGCAAATGGTTTAGGGTAAGGGGCCCTAGAGTGTGTTGATGGTCAGTGGATGGCTGTTGATAATTGACATGGCTTCGTAGAAGAATGTTCTTAAAGAAGCATCATCTAATCTGCCAGCACTTTGCAATAAGACCCAGCTTAGAACACTCCTAAAGGTCCTGATCTGCCTTTCCCAAATACCACTCATATGACTGGCATGGGGCACATTCACTGTGAAGTCGCATTGTTTTTGGGCTAGTTAAGCAATCTGTCTGTCTTTATCTACTTCCTTTAGTGCTCTTGACAGTTAATTTTTTGCCCCGACAAAATTTGAGCCTTGATCAGACCTGATTTCTCTCACAGCTCCACGAATAGCTATAAAACACCATAGGGCATCAGTTGTCAAGTCATCCAACATTTCAACGTGGACTGCTCTGGAGGAAAGACAGGTGAATATGAGACCATACCTCTTTTGCTCTTTGCGACCTTGTTTGGTGTGAAATGGCCCAAAACAATCGATTCCACAGTATGAAAAGGGTGGTGATGGTTCAGTACGATTGATAGGTAGATCCGCCATCCTTTGTGTTTCTGTTGGCCTGCGAGCTCTCCTGCAGGAAACACACTGTTTTATGTAGTTGGCTACAACTTTGCTGCCACCAATGACCCAGTAACCATTGGCTCTCAGATCATTGAGGGTCTGCCCTCTGCCTTGATGCTGATTTTTATCGTGGCAGTAACCCAGGATTAAATGATGCTTCAAGTCCAGAGGTAAGTTAGCTTTTTTCAGTCTCCCTCCCACCCTAAGGACACCATCTTGTAGCACTGGGTCAAGCTGGAACAATGGATGGTTATTTGGCAGTTTGTCATGGCCCAGTATTTCCTTTATGAAGGCATCCCTTTGTGCTAATTTTATGAGTACAATGCTGGCTTTCCTCAAGTCTTCAACATTTATGGGCTTTGGTATTTTGTCTCTTTTTGCTAGTATCTGAGTCCGCACAACCACATTTAATGCTGTATGCCATTTTGAGAAACAATTAAATCTCTCCAAAAAATTGTCCTCTTGTACTACTTTAGTTAGCAGGACCTGTGTTTTGATTTCAGGATCTCCCAACAAGATCTCCCACAAGAACTTTGGTCCAGTAAGCCAGTCTGAATTAATCAACTCTGAAACACTGAGGCCTCTAGATGCTTAATCCGCTGGATTTTGGACTGTATCGATGTAGTTCCACTGTGCAGGGTCTGATGCTCCTCTGATTCTTTGGACACGATTGGCAACGAAAACATGGAACCTTTGGGCATCGTTATTGATGTAACCTAAGACTACTTTAGAATCAGTCCAAAAATATTCTTGGTCAATTTTGAGCTCCAGTTTTTCTCTTAACATACTACTGACGGCTGAGGAGACCACTGCAGCTGTTAACTCGAGTCTAGGTATGGTAACAACCTTTGTGGGTGCAACCCTTGCTTTACCTATGACTAAAGAGCAGTGCACCTTGTCTTCACTGAGCAATCGTATATATATGTGCACTGACCGTCTGCACTCTTTCCAGATTTTGGGGAATGAAACATCTGGGGATCTGAAGTTTTTCCAGATTCTTTAGATCGTTTAACCAGCTTTCCCATTGGGGTCTTAACTCTCCAGGCAGCGGTTCATCCCATTCAATGCCTTTTTGGCACACATCCTGTAGTACTTTCTTTCCCTGCAGTAGAAAAGGGGCTAGAAAGCCTAGAGGGTCAAACACAGAAGCTACAGTAGAAAGGATTCCTCGCTGTGTTGCTGGTTTCTCATCCAGAGCAACCTTGAAGGTGAAGGCATCGCTATTCACACTCCACGTTACTCCCAACACAGTCTGGACAGGGAGGTTGTCATGACTGAGGTCCACATCCTGAACTCCACTAGCTCTTTCACTGTCAGGAATTGACTCCAGAACTTCTGTTCTTAGAGAAGAACTTATGAAGATGCAATATTCCTTTAGCACACACATTTTGTGCTTCCATCACAAGGTTGATAGCTGTGTCCACATCTTCTACGCTAGCAAGGCCATTATCAACATAGAAATTCTTCCGTATGAAGTTGGCTGCTGCAGGATACTCCTTTTCATTTTGGCTTGGGAGATACTTCATTCCATAATTTGCACAAGCAGGAGAGGATGTCGCTCCAAAAAGATGGACTTTCTCAGAATTCGTATCCCCATGTTCCCACCAGAGGAACCGTAAGCAATCTCTGTCCTCCTGGCTTACATGGAACCTGTGGAACATCTTCTCAACATCACAGATGACTGCAATTGGGTATATGTGGAATCTGCAAAGCACTCCTGTTAGGCCGTTGGTAAAATCAGGTCCAGATAGCAAATGATCGTTTAGGGCCGTGCCATTATATTTGGCAGAGCAGTCGAACACAACCCTAATTTTGTTTGGATTTCTTGGGTGATAGACACCTTGGTGAGGAATATACCACGTATTTCCTGCCCTGGGTGAGTGTTCAGCTCTCTCTGCATCACCATCCTCAAATACACCTTCCATAAATTTAATGTAGTCTTCCTTGAATTTGGGATCTTTATCAAGTCTTCCTTTCAGATGCTTCAGTCTTAGTAGAGCCAACGGCTTATTCTCTGGAAGCTGGGGGCGTCATAAAAGCTAGGGGCATTTCCTGGTGCCCATCTGCATTTTAGCATATTTTGTCATTCAGTAACTGCATAAACTGCATGTCATCTTGTGATATGCTCTTTTCCCCAGGGCTTGTGTCTTTGAAGTCTAATTCTAGGGCTCTGACGACTTCGCAACCCGTGGTGAGTTGCCAACAATGCGCCATCCAAGGTCCGTCTTAATGGCATATGGCTCATCATCACCTCCTATAATGACCTGTCGTGAAGCCAGTGCCCTGGAGCAGTCATAGCCTATTAATAATCCGACCTTACAATCCATCAACTTTGGAATTTCTTGTGCTATTCTGTTCAGATGGTTCCACCATCTGGCCATTTCAGGGATTGGAATGTGGGAATGCTCAAGAGGGATGAAATCTCTGGTATAGGTAGGTGGCAAGTTGACAAGACTTTGGGAGGAAAACCCCCTAATTCTAAGCCACTAACTCTTTCACTCTGAATAATGAAATCTTTTCCCATCATTGACGTTAGTTTTAGCTTGACAGGCTCTAAACTTGCTCCCACCTCTTCACATACCTCTTGATCTATAAAGGTGTTGCTACTCTGTGTGTCCAATAAATCATACACTAGTATCTCCTTTACAGGAGCTGTGAGTAAAGAAATCCATACAGGCACTATCATAGATGTGCTCCCACAATCACCTCTGTCCACACAACAAGAAAGAGAAGTTGTTTCTTCAGATTGCATAGCATGAGAAGATGTGTCTTCTGTGGTAGAAGAACGGTCTTCGTGCAATGGTGTTGGATGGTGCTTCTTACATATGGCACAAATAGCTTTACTCTTACAGTCCTTCGAGTTGTGTCCTCTCCTAAGACAGCCGAAGCAGAGGTTGTTGTCAAATATGAATCTTTTCTTGTCTTCTTCTGGCTTGTTAGCAAACCTTTGACATTTGTGGATAGAATGGTTTTCTCCACAGCACATGCAAGGAACTGGGTTTGAACCTGAAGGTGGGACATTTACTCTCTTAGTTCCATTTGAGGTTCTTGTGTTGTGTTCTAAAGCACTGTAAGCTTTCATCTCTGTGTTTGACTTATCTGGTGCTTTCACATTTGTGATCAATGCATTAGCTCTTTGTCGTCTTACATCTCTAGCTGGTTTTTCTTCAGGTGACTTCAAAGCACCAAAGGATGTTACAGGGTTACATGCAATTTCTGCTTCTTGTGCCATAAACTCAGCAAACTCCTTGAAATTAGGGTATTCTTCCGTTTTTCTCAACTGCTTTGTCACATGGCGGTTCCAGCGAGAAGTCACCCAGCCTGGAAGTCTGCAACATCTTTTGATTTTCTTCACAGTCATTTAACACCTTTGACATATGGCATAACATTATTGCATGCTGTGAGGAAATCACTGAATTGTCTCAATTTGACTGAGTCCTTAACATTTGAGATATATGAGCCCTCAATTTAACTGAGTCCGTGCACTGTAACTAACAAGCCAAAGCCGTTTTGTTGTGTTTATTCATAGAGCAGTTACTGTAAAGTGATTATTTAATAATTTATTTTGTTACAAAACATTACTTATTTTATATATATTTTTCACAATAAGTCATGTTTATATTTTATTGTATGTTGATGGCTTAACTGTAAACAACACAAACAATGCAATAAATAGTTTTGAAGAAAAATCTGCTTTGTCATAGAACCTGAGAAAAACTTTGAAAATAACCATAATGACACAGTCTATATGCTATAATAATAATGATAAAAGCAAAGTTTTTCACTGTGAGGACATGTCTTTATAAGCACAATTAGACTGTATTATTTGTGTCCCCTTCAAAAATTGCTCATGAGAAAATTGCCCCCCCATACTGTTACATGAAAGTTACGCCCATTAATCTTTCTAGGAACTTCTACAGAGATACAAAGTCTTTTACGCGCTTCACAAACTCACCGGTGCGTAAAATGATTTCCAGGTTATTCCTCTCATCTCATCTGTCGGTTTTCTTCGTCCACATAACACGTTTTCTGTTTTAACCGTGTTTACTTTCCATCGCGTTGATGGCACTGAAGGCGCGTTTGGGAACAACCAGAACCTCACTTCTTCATTGCGGGACTGGGCAGAGTGGGTGTGTTTTTCTGTGGAAAAGAGTAAGAATGCTTCACACCCCTAAACAAACCCCCACACCCCTAAACACACCCCCACCCCCCAGCCCTCCACACACACACACACACAATGTCGAAACTAGAGAGTCATTTCAGTACAATAAGAAATTACTCTCAAGGATTGCGAGGATCTTAATGCAGGGCTCTCAAGATTTGAAGACAGGCAAGCGTGACATCTACAGCCACCCCCTAAAAAATAAATAAATAAATAAATAAATAAATAAATAAATAAATAAATAATGGGGGAGTAAGGATCACTGACCACAATTTAACCAAATGCAAAGAATTTGTTTTGTTTTCATTTATTAATTTGTGTGTGTGTGTGTGTGTGTGTGTGTGTGTGAGAGAGAGAGAGAGAGACAGAGAGAGAGAGAGAGAGAGAGAGAGAGAGAGAGAGAGAGAGAGAGAGAGAGAGAGATTATGACTGGTAAAGTCAAGTCAAGTCAAGTCACCTTTATTGTCACATCACCACAGCACATGTGCCATGGTGAGTGAAATTCTTGGGACCGAGCTCCAGAAATTGCAGAACCATTTACATACAGTATTAAGAAACAGAAATTAGACAATTTACATACAGGTGAAAAATGTGCAAAATGCTGAGTACCAGGTGAAATGTGCAAATGTGGAAAAGATACAATGTGCTCATAGTCAGTACACACCGGCCAGTTGGGATGCGCATGCTCGGAGCACACGGCCTGGGATGCCATCAGGACCCGCAGCCTTGCAGATGTTTACCTGTCGGAAGGATCTGGTTACAACCGCGACAGAGACGGAGAGCGCACTCACATCATCTGCAGCAGCCAAGGGAGCGCTCTCTGTGTGGGCGGGGTTGTGAGCCTCAAAACGTGCACGACTGGTGTTGTTTATTGTAAGTGTTTGTTACCTTTTTGGACTCCTTTATCATTTGTAATGTTGCTCCCATATAAAACAGTTCAGCACAAGCCCAGACATTTTTAGGGTCATAATTGAGGACAATGTCCCGTCCAGAGACAAGCTGTTTCGTGTTGAGGTTTTGTTCAACCCGACCATCGAAAATACCCTCTAATGAATATGTTTTTTTTATTGGTTGTTGTGTTAATTCTTGTGTATATACAATAGTGCTATTTCCTGATTGGCTATTGTATAGCCTGTTTTTTTGATTGGCTGATAAGTGTCAGGCTCGACTAAGAACTCCAGGGGAGACGCGCTTGATTCCTGCCCGGTTCCATAGAGACAGTGGTGCGGCATACTAAATATATGAAAATAGTCAAAAAGTTTTTCTGCATTAGAAATACAATGTGTGGTGGGAGAGCGTGACACTTGACAGCCCTGTTAATAGAGAAAGAGAAAAGTCAATTTGAGTCTATACCACTAGTCTATACTTGAGTCTATACTTGAAAGTCCATTTCAAGTCAAGAAGCTTTTATTGTCATTACAACCATATATAGCTTTTTCAGTACACAGTGAAATGAGACAAGGTTTCTCCAGGATCATGGTGCTACATAACACAAAGACAGAGCTAAAAGAACTTAAGTAAGTTAGTCCTAGATACATACAATAAAGTGCATCTGTGCAACCTGGTATAAACAGTGCAGGACAAGACAAACAAGACAGACAAGACAGTGCAGGACAAAAGACAGTGCAAACAAAAAAATTACAAGACAATACAAAAAAGACAATACAAAAAATACAAAAAAGACACAGCACAAAAGACAATAAACAGAAACAGCGCCGATCAGTGTAAATACTATATGTTCAACAATATTGCATGCAGTAATACTATAATAAACCCAGTTTAATAGCAGCAGGTCCCTTAGATAATGTAAAGAATTATCATTATCATTTTCAAATGACAGAAATGTTAGACAGTGTGTACAAAGAACAAAAAGTGTGCAAAACAGCATGTAAACAGGTTGATGAATGTATATTGGAAGTGTGTGAACTTTAATCTGGTTTGCTTTGCTAATTCAGTTCATATTTAATATCGATATTTCTTTAGTTAATGTGGTTAATATGAAACAAATCGGTTTCACAAAACGAGTGCATATTAAATTTATAAGCGATTTAACTACGTTAGTATTTAAATACAGATAGATCTGTTTGTATCCGGCTTGAGCCACAGGTAACCTTAGCAGAAGCTCTGACTGGCTGGAGACCCTGAAGCAGTGAGGCACAAAGCTCCACCGTTCACTGCAACCATTCTTAAAAATCTAGATTTTCAGATTTACACTGTGAGTGGCATCCCTGAGAAAAAACAACGAAAATGTGTAGTCCTTGAAATGACTACTGGACTGCGGAATCACAATATCACGTGTGACAATTTTTTACCAGCTATGACCTTGGACAAGAACTTCTTAGAAGGAAGCTTACCATGGTGGGCCCAATAAAAAAAATAAAAAAAACCTGAGTTGGGGCATGGTGGCTTAGTGGTTAGCACGTTCGCCTCACACCTGTGGAGTTTGCATGTTCTCCCCATGCCTCCAGGGTTTCCTCCGGGTACTCCGGTTTCCTCCCCCGGTCCAAAGACATGCATGGTAGGTTGCTTGGCAGCTCTTGAAAATTGTCCGTAGTGTGTGTGTGTGTGCCCTGTGATGGGTTGGCACTCCATCCAGGGTGTATCCTGCCTTGATGCTCGATGACGCCTGGAATAGGCACAGGCTCCCCGTGACCCATGGTAGTTGGGTAAACGGTAGAAAATGAGAGTGAGTGAGTGAATAAACCTGAGTTGCCCGTTGAAATTTTGCAGGTGAAGCACAGGGCTCCTCTTTCTTCAAAATTCACTTTTACAGACACCACCACTGTTGTTTCATGTTGTCCAAAAAAAAAAAACGGAGTGTTGTACTTACACTATGTCCACTTTTCACAAAGATTCTGCTGTCTCATCACGAAGTGACAAAAAGCCCATATTAATCCTGGACTATAATAAAAACAATGTACTGTAAAGGTGTACTGACAATGTACTGACAACCTGGACAAGCTGACTGCCACCTAGACATGCCAGTGAATGACCACACATGCATCTAAAAACACACACATACTCATGCATGTTTTTGCACACAAAGACTTTTTTGGATTTAGTAGTAATAGATTTCTATTGGTTTGATTTGCTTGATTGGTTGTTGTGTGTTTGACCTTGCAAATCTATATTTTGTATCATTACTTGTTCTGCTTTTCATTTTGTATTTGTATTAATGTTATATATTTAAAAAAAAAAAATGGGTCAAAATTGACCCGTAACACCATAGATGTTACAATAGTTAATAAAATAAAAAAATATATATAAAATAAAAAATGTATAAAACAAATTTATTTAAGAGATGTGTCCTAATACTCATCAGTAATAGTCAGGAAACATAACAATCTTTCATTTATTTATGTAATTCTCTTGAGGTTAATTTTACCACTTTTTGGAATTAAAAACGAAAAGTATGCTGTCAAAAGAAAGGCCCAGGGGACACACCAAAAATATTAAAACCAATCTTTTTATGGATAAGGAAACCTAACATGGTATCTAAAAGGTAGGAAACAAATCTGATGATAAATAATTGTTTTGAGGCTATTTTATGACTGTTTTAAGACACGGGTCAAAACCGACCCGTTAACATAAGAGATGGTAACAGAAAGCTAACACAAGAGGAAGGTTAAAGACTTGTAGTATGTTCTTTAGGGTCAAATAAATATTTAGCAACTTGTTTTGGAGTGGTGTGTGCCTCTTTTCAAAAGTTATTGAACTGGATGCTCTGCCACTGGAGAACCCCATGGAATAGAGTGATGATAGAGATTGAACATCTAGAGTAAATAATAGCACATTAAAGACTTGTAGTATGTTCTTCAGGTTCAAATAAATATTTAGCAACTTGATTTGGAGTGGTGTGTGCCTCTTTTCAAAAGTTATTGAACTGGATGCTGTGCCACTGGAGAACCCCATTGAATAGAGTGATGATGGAAATTGAACATCTAGAGTAAATAATAGCACATTAAAGACTTGTAGTATGTTCTTTAGGGTCAAATAAATATTTAGCAACTTGATTTGGAGTGGTGTGTGCCTCTTTTCAAAAGTTATTGAACTGGATGCTGTGCCACTGGAGAACCCCATTGAATAGAGTGATGATGGAAATTGAACATCTAGAGTAAATAATAACACATTAAAGACTTGTAGTATATTCTTTAGGGTCAAATAAATATTTACCAACTTGTTTTAGAGTGATGTGTGCTTCTTTTCAAAAGTTATTGAACTGGATGTTCTGCCACTGGAGAACCCCATAGAATAGAGTGATGATGGGAATTGAACATCTACAGTAAATAATAGCACATTGGAGAACCCTATAGAATAGAGTGATGATGGAAATTGAACAACTACAGTAAATAATAGCACATTAAAGACTTGTAGTATGTTCTTTAGGGTCAAATAAATATTTAGCAACTTGTTTTGGAGTGGTGTGTGCCTCTTTTCAAAAGTTATTGAACTGGATGCTCTGCCACCGGAGAACCCCATAGAATAGAGTGATGAGGGAAATTGAACATCTACAGTAAATAATAGCACATTAAAGACTTGTAGTATGTTCTTTAGGGTCAAATAAATATTTAGCAACTTGTTTTGGAGCGGTGTGTGCCTCTTTTCAAAAGTTATTGAACTGGATGCTGTGCCACTGGAGAACCCCACAGAATAGAGTGATGATAGAAATTGAACATCTCGAGTAAATAATAGCACATAACATCTAGAGTAAATAATAGCACATTAAAGACTTGTAGTATGTTCTTTAGGGTCAAATAAATATTTAGCAACTTGTTTTGGAGTGGTGTGTGCCTCTTTTCAAAAGTTATTGAACTGGATTCTCTGCCAATGGAGAACCCCATAGAATAGAGTGATGATGGAAATTGAACATCTAGAGTAAATAATAGCACATTAAAGACTTGTAGTATGTTCTTTAGGGTCAAATAAATATTTAGCAACTTGTTTTGGAGTGGTTTGTGGCTCTTTTCAAAAGTTATTGAACTGGATGCTCTGCCACTGGAGAAACCCATAGAATAGAGTGATGATGGAAATTGAACATCTAGAGTAAATAATAGCACATAACATCTAGAGTAAATAATATCACATTAAAGACTTGTAGTATGTTCTTTAGGGTCAAATAAATATTTAGCAACTTGTTTTGGAGTGGTGTGTGCCTCTTTTCAAAAGTTATTGAACTGGATGATCTGCCACTGGAGAACCCCATAGAATAGAGTGATGATGGAAATTGAACATCTAGAGTAAATAATAGCACATTAAAGACTTGTAGTATGTTCTTTAGGGTCAAATAAATATTTAGCAACTTGTTTTGGAGTGGTGTGTGCCTCTTTTCAAAAGTTATTGAACTGGATGCTCTGCCAATGGAGAACCCCATAGAATAGAGTGATGATGGAAAGTGAACATCTAGAGTAAATAATAGCACATTAAAGACTTGTAGTATGTTCTTTAGGGTCAAATAAATATTTAGCAACTTGTTTTGGAGTGGTTTGTGGCTCTTTTCAAAAGTTATTGAACTGGATGCTCTGCCACTGGAGAAACCCATAGAATAGAGTGATGATGGAAATTGAACATCTAGAGTAAATAATAGCACATAACATCTAGAGTAAATAATATCACATTAAAGACTTGTAGTATGTTCTTTAGGGTCAAATAAATATTTAGCAACTTGTTTTGGAGTGGTGTGTGCCTCTTTTCAAAAGTTATTGAACTGGATGATCTGCCACTGGAGAACCCCATAGAATAGAGTGATGATGGAAATTGAACATCTAGAGTAAATAATAGCACATTAAAGACTTGTAGTATGTTCTTTAGGGTCAAATAAATATTTAGCAACTTGTTTTGGAGTGGTGTGTGCCTCTTTTCAAAAGTTATTGAACTGGATGCTCTGCCAATGGAGAACCCCATAGAATGGAGTGATTATGGAAAGTGAACATCTAGAGTAAATAATAGCACATTAAAGACTTGTAGTATGTTCTTTAGTGTCAAATAAATATTTAGCAACTTGCTTTGGAGTGGTGTGTGCCTCTTTTCAAAAGTTATTGAACTGGATGCTCTGCCAATGGAGAAGCCCATAGAATAGAGTGATGATGGAAATTGAACATCTAGAGTAAATAATAGCACATTAAAGACTTGTAGTATGTTCTTTAGGGTCAAATAAATATTTAGCAACTTGTTTTGGAGTGGTGTGTGCCTCTTTTCAAAAGTTATTGAACTGTATGCTCTGCCACTGGAGAACCCCATAGAATAGAGTGATGATGGAAATTGAACATCTAGAGTAAATAATAGCACATAACATCTAGAGTAAATAATAGCACATTAAAGACTTGTAGTATGTTCTTTAGGGTCAAATAAATATTTAGCAACTTGTTTTGGAGTGGTGTGTGCCTCTTTTCAAAAGTTATTGAACTGGATGATCTGCCACTGGAGAACCCCATAGAATAGAGTGATGATGGACATTGAACATCTAGAGTAAATAATAGCACATTAAAGACTTGTAGTATGTTCTTTAGGGTCAAATAAATATTTAGCAACTTGTTTTGGAGTGGTGTGTGCCTCTTTTCAAAAGTTATTGAACTGGATGCTCTGCCACTGGAGAACCCCATAGAATAGAGTGATGATGGAAAGTGAACATCTAGAGTAAATAATAGCACATTAAAGACTTGTAGTATGTTCTTTAGGGTCAAATAAATATTTAGCAACTTGTTCTGGAGTGGTGTGTGACTCTTTTCAAAAGTTATTGAACTGGATGCTCTGCCAATGGATGACCCCATAGAATAGAGTGATGATGGAAATTGAACATCTAGAGTAAATAATAGCACATTAAAGACTTGTAGTATGTTCTTTAGGGTCAAATAAATATTTAGCAACTTGTTTTGGAGTGGTGTGTGCCTCTTTTAAAAGTTATTGAACTGGATGCTCTGCCAATGGAGAACCCCATAGAATAGAGTGATGATGGAAATTGAACATCTAGAGTAAATAATAGCACATTAAAGACTTGTAGTATGTTCTTTAGTGTCAAATAAATATTTAGCAACTTGCTTTGGAGTGGTGTGTGCCTCTTTTCAAAAGTTATTGAACTGGATGCTCTGCCAATGGAGAAGCCCATAGAATAGAGTGATGATGGAAATTGAACATCTAGAGTAAATAATAGCACATTAAAGACTTGTAGTATGTTCTTTAGGGTCAAATAAATATTTAGCAACTTGTTCTGGAGTGGTGTGTGACTCTTATCAAAAGTTATTGAACTGGATGCTCTGCCAATGGAGAACCCCATAGAATAGAGTGATGATGGAAATTGAACATCTAGAGTAAATAATAGCACATTAAAGACTTGTAGTATGTTCTTTAGGGTCAAATAAATATTTAGCAACTTGTTTTGGAGTGGTGTGTGCCTCTTTTCAAAAGTTATTGAACTGGATGCTCTGCCACTGGAGAACCCCATAGAATAGAGTGATGATGGAAATTGAACATCTAGAGTAAATAATAGCACATAACATCTAGAGTAAATAATAGCACATTAAAGACTTGTAGTATGTTCTTTAGGGTCAAATAAATATTTAGCAACTTGTTTTGGAGTGGTGTGTGCCTCTTTTCAAAAGTTATTGAACTGGATGCTCTGCCACTGGAGAACCCCATAGAATAGAGTGATGATGGACATTGAACATCTAGAGTAAATAATAGCACATTAAAGACTTGTAGTATGTTCTTTAGGGTCAAATAAATATTTAGCAACTTGTTTTGTAGTGGTGTGTGCCTCTTTTCAAAAGTTATTGAACTGGATGCTCTGCCACTGGAGAACGCCATAGAATAGAGTGATG
Organism: Tachysurus fulvidraco; assembly: GCF_022655615.1. Classification (NCBI taxonomy): domain Eukaryota; kingdom Metazoa; phylum Chordata; class Actinopteri; order Siluriformes; family Bagridae; genus Tachysurus; species Tachysurus fulvidraco. The sequence continues at coordinate 16,049,977 of NC_062541.1, forward strand.
ATGAAAATTGAACATCTAGAGTAAATAATAGCACATTAAAGACTTGTAGTATGTTCTTTAGGGTCAAATAAATATTTAGCAACTTGTTTTGGAGTGGTGTGTGCCTCTTTTCAAAAGTTATTGAACTGGATGCTCTGCCACTGGAGAACCCCATAGAATAGAGTGATGATGGACATTGAACATCTAGAGTAAATAATAGCACATTAAAGACTTGTAGTATGTTCTTTAGGGTCAAATAAATATTTAGCAACTTGTTTTGGAGTGGTGTGTGCCTCTTTTCAAAAGTTATTGAACTGGATGTTCTGCCACCGGAGAACCCCATAGAATAGAGTGATGATGGAAATTGAACATCTAGAGTAAATAATAGCACATAACATCTAGAGTAAATAATAGCACATTAAAGACTTGTAGTATGTTCTGTAGGGTCAAATAAATATTTAGCAACTTGTTTTGGAGTGGTGTGTGCCTCTTTTCAAAAGTTATTGAACTGGATGCTCTGCCAATGGAGAACCCCATAGAATAGAGTGATGATGGAAAGTGAACATCTAGAGTAAATAATAGCACATTAAAGACTTGTAGTACGTTCTTTAGGGTCAAATAAATATTTAGCAACTTGTTCTGGAGTGCTTTGTGCCTCTTTTCAAAAGTTATTGAACTGGATGCTCTGCCAATAGAGAACCCCATAGAATAGAGTGATGATGGAAAGTGAACATCTACAGTAAATAATAGCACATTAAAGACTTGTAGTATGTTCTTTAGGGTCAAATAAATATTTAGCAACTTGTTCTGGAGTGGTGTGTGACTCTTTTCAAAAGTTATTGAACTGGATGTTCTGCCAATGGAGAACCCCATAGAATAGAGTGATGATGGAAAGTGAACATCTAGAGTAAATAATAGCACATTAAACTTGTTATTGAACACCGTTCCACCTGTGGAACACTACCGCTAGGGGCTGAAGCTGCATAATTTCATTGTAATTTTTAAGCATTAAATCCTCTAAAAACACGAAAAAACTTATGTTTCTAGTAAAGTTTATACTCTCAATATTTTTTTAAGCCCACGCACAAAGCATAATATGATTCATAGCCGTCATACTCTTAGAAAAAATTTTTGGGAGAAAACTGACCTAGGTGGCGCTAGACCAGTTTTTCCTTACCTTTAGACGCATCCCTTTCTTCACTGGGGTAATATATTCCAAAACAAATATTCCACAAAAATCCACACAGGTCCAAGGAACTGAAATCTGTAAGCCTTTTAATCCAAAACGCTTTGGTCGCGCCGCAAATATTCCGAAAAATTGGAAACAGTGGTGCGCCACCATCTTTGTTTCGGCTCTAACTTCTCATTGGGGTATTCAAAAATTCTAAATTTACGTCATATTTATAGCCCAGGGCGCAACGAATCAAACAAGCCCTCACTTAAGCCAATCGGTGCTTGTATTGCAGAGATAGACGGCTGAGAAGCCAATGAGGTCAGACATCATTTTTGGGAACCCGCCTTTGACTGACAATTACTCCTTCCAATAGCAATGAAATTGGCCGGGACCTATACAGCTCTTTAGCCAATAAGAAGACGATTCCAACGGTATGCCACGACCCGCCTCTCTAATGCTGGCTTCTGCGCGAAAATCATGCGCGATGGGTTTATTGCGCAATCCTTGAACTTTTCACACTCTCACAGCTCAGGGTGTCAGGTTACAGGCCTCTTTACACAACAGAATAGTAGAGAGAGAGGCTGTGCTGGTTTTTGGCCATTTAAACTGAGCATGCAGTCTTTTAATTCAAAGTTATACAGTAAACAAGTAAACAAGAAACACATGACCGGATGGACATGTCCGTAGAAAAATAGTTTTATTGAAGCCATTTTTGGGTATTTTGACTTGATTTTTTTTTTGGTGAAAGCCAAGACATGTGGCTATGACCCTCAGGTGTTAAATGTTACCTAACATGTTCCAGAGAAATAAGATAAATTAAAAACCTCAGGCGAAAATCAAAATTTTCCATTCTAGCCTCTGTAACTTTGTGTCAGTAAGGCCTAGAATCAATCTGACACTTGTATCTGAAACTAGAGAATCACTTCTTTCCAATGAGACCAGGCTCACCCCTGTGTGTTAAAGTATGTGGGAGCTGTATCACTTTTTGTTTTGTATACAATTTCGTCCGATCGTTCGTGTGCGATAACAGGTTAAAGACTTGTAGTATGTTCTTTAGGGTCAAATAAATATTTAGCAACTTGTTTTGGAGTGGTGTGTGCCTCTTTTCAAAAGTTATTGAACTGGATGCTCTGCCAATGGAGAACCCCATAGAATAGAGTGATGATGGAAATTGAACATCTAGAGTAAATAATAGCACATTAAAGACTTGTAGTATGTTCTTTAGGGTCAAATAAATATTTAGCAACTTGTTTTGGAGTGCTTTGTGCCTCTTTTCAAAAGTTATTGAACTGGATGCTCTGCCAATGGAGAACCCCATAGAATAGAGTGATGATTGAAAGTGAACATCTACAGTAAATAATAGCACATTAAAGACTTGTAGTATGTTCTTTAGGGTCAAATAAATATTTAGCAACTTGTTCTGGAGTGGTGTGTGACTCTTTTCAAAAGTTATTGAACTGGATGCTCTGCCAATGGAGAACCCCATAGAATAGAGTGATGATGGAAATTGAACATCTAGAGTAAATAATAGCACATTAAAGACTTGTAGTATGTTCTTTAGGGTCAAATAAATATTTAGGAACTTGTTCTGGAGTGGTGTGTGACTCTTATCAAAAGTTATTGAACTGGATGCTCTGCCAATGGAGAACCCCATAGAATAGAGTGATGATGGAAAGTGAACATCTAGAGTAAATAATAGCACATTAAAGACTTGTAGTATGTTCTTTAGGGTCAAATAAATATTTAGCAACTTGTTCTGGAGTGGTGTGTGACTCTTTTCAAAAGTTATTGAACTGGATGCTCTGCCAATGGAGAACCCCATAGAATAGAGTGATGATGGAAATTGAACATCTAGAGTAAATAATAGCACATTAAAGACTTGTAGTATGTTCTTTAGGGTCAAATAAATATTTAGCAACTTGTTTTGGAGTGGTGTGTGCCTCTTTTCAAAAGTTATTGAACTGGATGCTCTGCCAATGGAGAACCCCATAGAATAGAGTGATGATGGAAATTGAACATCTAGAGTAAATAATAGCACATTAAAGACTTGTAGTATGTTCTTTAGGGTCAAATAAATATTTAGCAACTTGTTTTGGAGTGGTGTGTGCCTCTTTCCAAAAGTTATTGAACTGGATGCTCTGCCAATGGAGAACCCCATAGAATAGAGTGATGATTGAAATTGAACATCTAGAGTAAATAATAGCACATTAAAGACTTGTAGTATGTTCTTTAGGGTCAAATAAATATTTAGCAACTTGTTTTGGAGTGGTGTGTGCCTCTTTTCAAAAGTTATTGAACTGGATGCTCTGCCACTGGAGAACCCCATAGAATAGAGTGATGATGGAAATTGAACATCTAGAGTAAATAATAGCACATTAAAGACTTGTAGTATGTTCTTTAGGGTCAAATAAATATTTAGCAACTTGTTTTGGAGTGGTGTGTGCCTCTTTTCAAAAGTTATTGAACTGGATGCTCTGCCACTGGAGAACCAAGTAGAATAGAGTGATGATGGAAATTGAACATCTAGAGTAAATAATAGCACAACATCTAGAGTAAATAATAGCACATTAAAGACTTGTAGTATGTTCTTTAGGGTCAAATAAATATTTAGCAACTTGTTTTGGAGTGGTGTGTGCCTCTTTTCAAAAGTTATTGAACTGGATGCTCTGCCACTGGAGAACCCCATAGAATAGAGTGATGATGGACATTGAACATCTAGAGTAAATAATAGCACATTAAAGACTTGTAGTATGTTCTTTAGGGTCAAATAAATATTTAGCAACTTGTTTTGGAGTGGTGTGTGCCTCTTTTCAAAAGTTATTGAACTGGATGCTCTGCCACTGGAGAACCCCATAGAATAAAGTGATGATGGAAATTGAACATCTAGAGTAAATAATAGCACATAACATCTAGAGTAAATAATAGCACATTAAAGACTTGTAGTATGTTCTTTAGGGTCAAATAAATATTTAGCAACTTGTTTTGGAGTGGTGTGTGCCTCTTTTCAAAAGTTATTGAACTGGATGCTCTGCCACTGGAGAACCCCATAGAATAGAGTGATGATGGAAAGTGAACATCTAGAGTAAATAATAGCACATAACATCTAGAGTAAATAATAGCACATTAAAGACTTGTAGTATGTTCTTTAGGGTCAAATAAATATTTAGCAACTTGTTTATGAGTGGTGTGTGCCTCTTTTCAAAAGTGAACAAAACGCTTTGGTCGCGCCGCAAATATTCCGAAAAATTGGAAACAGTGGTGCGCCACCATCTTTGTTTCGGCTCTAACTTCTCATTGGGGTATTCAAAAATTCTAAATTTACGTCATATTTATAGCCCAGGGCGTAACGAATCAAACAAGCCCTCTCTTAAGCCAATCGGTGCTTGTATTGCAGAGATAGACGGCTGAGAAGCCAATGATGTCAGACATCATTTTTGGGAACCCGCCTTTGACTGACAATTACTCCTTCCAATAGCAATGAAATAGGCCGGGACCTCTACAGCTCTTTAGCCAATAAGAAGACGATTCCAACGGTATGCCACGACCCGCCTCTCTAATGCTGGCTTCTGTGCGAAAATCGTGCGCGATGGGACATTGAACATCTAGCACATTAAAGACTTGTAGTATGTTCTTTAGTGTCAAATAAATATTTAGCAACTTGTTTTGGAGTGGTGTGTGCCTCTTTTCAAAAGTTATTGAACTGGATGCTCTGCCACTGGAGAACCCCATAGAATAGAGTGATGATGGAAATTGAACATCTAGAGTAAATAATAGCACATAACATCTAGAGTAAATAATAGCACATTAAAGACTTGTAGTATGTTCTTTAGGGTCAAATAAATATTTAGCAACTTGTTTATGAGTGGTGTGTGCCTCTTTTCAAAAGTTATTGAACTGGATGCTCTGCCACTGGAGAACCCCATAGAATAGAGTGATGATGGAAATTGAACATCTAGAGTAAATTATAGCACATTAAAGACTTGTAGTATGTTCTTTAGGGTCAAATAAATATTTAGCAACTTGTTTTGGAGTGGTGTGTGCCTCTTTTCAAAAGTTATTGAACTGGATGCTCTGCCACTGGAGAACCCCATAGAATAGAGTGATGATGGAAATTGAACATCTAGAGTAAATAATAGCACATAACATCTAGAGTAAATAATAGCACATTAAAGACTTGTAGTATGTTCTTTAGGGTCAAATAAATATTTAGCGACTTGTTTTGGAGTGGTGTGTGCCTCTTTTCAAAAGTTATTGAACTGGATGCTCTGCCACTGGAGAACCCTATAGAATAGAGTGATGATGGACATTGAACATCTAGAGTAAATACTAGCACATTAAAGACTTGTAGTATGTTCTTTAGGGTCAAATAAATATTTAGCAACTTGTTTTCGAGTGGTGTGTGCCTCTTTTCAAAAGTTATTGAACTGGATGCTCTGCCACTGGAGAACCCCATAGAATAGAGTGATGATGGAAATTGAACATGTAGAGTCAATTATAGCACATTAAAGTCTTGTAGTGTGTTCTTTAGGGTCAAATAAATATTTAGCAACTTGTTTTGGAGTGGTTTGTGCCTCTTTTCAAAAGTTATTGAACTGGATGCTCTGCCACTGGAGAACCCCATAGAATAGAGTGATGATGGAAATTGAACATCTAGAGTAAATTATAGCACATTAAAGACTTGTAGTATGTTCTTTAGGGTCAAATAAATATTTAGCAACTTGTTTTGGAGTGGTGTGTGCCTCTTTTCAAAAGTTATTGAACTGGATGCTCTGCCAATGGAGAACCCCATAGAATAGAGTGATGATGGAAATTGAACATCTAGAGTAAATTATAGCACATTAAAGACTTGTAGTATGTTCTTTAGGGTCAAATAAATATTTAGCAACTTGTTTTGGAGTGGTGTGTGCCTCTATTCAAAAGTTATTGAACTGGATGCTCTGCCACTGGAGAACCCCATAGAATAGAGTGATGATGGAAAGTGAACATCTAGAGTAAATAATAGCACATTAAAGACTTGTAGTATGTTCTTTAGGGTCAAATAAATATTTAGCAACTTGTTCTGGAGTGGTGTGTGACTCTTTTCAAAAGTTATTGAACTGGATGCTCTGCCACTGGAGAACCCCATAGAATAGAGTGATGATGGAAATTGAACATCTAGAGTAAATAATAGCACATTAAAGACTTGTAGTATGTTCTTTATGGTCAAATAATTATTTAGCAACTTGTTTTGGAGTGGTGTGTGCCTCTTTTCAAAAGTTATTGAACTGGATGCTCTGCCACTGGAGAACCCCATAGAATAGAGTGATGATGGAAAGTGAACATCTAGAGTAAATAATAGCACATTAAAGACTTGTAGTATGTTCTTTAGGGTCAAATAAATATTTAGCAACTTGTTCTGGAGTGGTGTGTGACTCTTTTCAAAAGTTATTGAACTGGATGCTCTGCCACTGGAGAACCCCATAGAATAGAGTGATGATGGAAATTGAACATCTAGAGTAAATAATAGCACATTAAAGACTTGTAGTATGTTCTTTATGGTCAAATAAATATTTAGCAACTTGTTTTGGAGTGGTGTGTGCCTCTTTTCAAAAGTTATTGAACTGGATGCTCTGCCACTGGAGAACCCCATAGAATAGAGTGATGATGGAAATTGAACATCTAGAGTAAATAATAGCACATAACATCTAGAGTAAATAATAGCACATTAAAGACTTGTAGTATGTTCTTTAGGGTCAAATAAATATTTAGCGACTTGTTTTGGAGTGGTGTGTGCCTCTTTTCAAAAGTTATTGAACTGGATGCTCTGCCACTGGAGAACCCCATAGAATAGAGTGATGATGGACATTGAACATCTAGAGTAAATACTAGCACATTAAAGACTTGTAGTATGTTCTTTAGGGTCAAATAAATATTTAGCAACTTGTTTTGGAGTGGTGTGTGCCTCTTTTCAAAAGTTATTGAACTGGATGTTCTGCCACTGGAGAACCCCATAGAATAGAGTGATGATGGGAATTGAACATCTACAGCAAATAATAGCACATAACATCTAGAGTAAATAATAGCACATTAAAGACTTGTAGTATGTTCTTTAGGGTCAAATAAATATTTAGCAACTTGTTTTGGAGTGGTGTGTGCCTCTTTTCAAAAGTTATTGAACTGGATGCTCTGCCACTGGAGAACCCCATAGAATAGAGTGATGATGGAAATTGAACATCTAGAGTGAATAATAGCACATAACATCTAGAGTAAATAATAGCACATTAAAGACTTGTAGTATGTTATTTAGCGTCAAATAAATATTTAGCAACTTGTTTTGGAGTGGTGTGTGCCTCTTTTCAAAAGTTATTGAACTGGATGCTCTGCCACTGGAGAACCCCATAGAATAGAGTGATGATGGAAATTGAACATCTAGAGTAAATAATAGCACATTAACCTTCCTCTTGTGTTAGGGTCAGAACTGACCCGTTTTTAGGTTTTAAATGCTTAAAAGTACCACATAAATTTGTTAATTGTATCAAGGCTTTTTGACTTTGTCAGGAACCTCAATTTAAACAAAATTAAAAAAAAATTTTTTTTTTTACTAAATTTTAAAATGCTCTGGTGAAAATTATGACCTTTGTGTAGTTAGGGTCAGTTTTGACCCAGTTATAATATAATATTATAATACTATAAATATTGTCAAATCTGAAATCATAAACACGCTGTCAGCTCACTAACAATGTCAGCCAACAGCCCACTGACAGCCAGCTTCTTTTCCAAACCTGTGAGCTTTAGTTAGGGGCTTCTCTCTTTGCCCGTTTGTCCCCTTCCCTGAACAAACAAAAGAAACAAACAAAGACGTATACGTCCAGACACCTAAGGCATGCATACGACCAATTCAGTTTGGAGTTAGTGACTTGCAGAGTACACATCGCCATCTTGGAGCATGCGAAAATGAAAAGACAATTTACGACAAGCCAAGCTCTGGATCATATCTTTGCTGAAAATGAGGCAGAGGACAAAGAACAGCATAGTGATATGGACAAGCATGTTTCTGATGATGAAGATGATGTAAAGTATCAACGGAAGACAGACACATTTAATGAGTCTGATGAGGTGGTTGCCAGTGCTGAAGTAACATATATTGAAGCTCAGTACCTCCTGATCTTCACCCAATGGTGAAGATTTATTCGGTCCAAATATATCTCTCTGGCATCATTGTAAGCCTCGTTGTGAAAAGCCATGACACCCAAAACACCTCTAAAAGGGAGTTAAATATATAGAAAGGCTAATTGTATTACATAGTGTACAGTATTTATATGTGGCAGATTCGATAAAATCTCACAAGATTCCAACAAAGTTCCCTAACCAGAATGTTCCTCAACAGTGTCATGTTACATTCAAATGTAACAAAGAGCTTTTTTGTGTAGGTCATTTCAGAGGCATGACTACCGAGGTTCCTTGCCAACGTACATAATATTTACATAATGCTTCCAGTGAAAAGTTTATCTAGCACACCATATAACAACAAACACGGCGGTCCGTCCATCCAGATGAAATATTTCGACAGGGTTAAGCGTGTACAGTCTTATCTCGAATCACATTCTCACATTAAGGCAAGAGAAAGCAAGGAAGTGGTTTTTGGTTTTATGCTTGTTTTCACAAGTTCTGTAATTAAACATCACCCAGTACACTTCTTCTTTTACCTAATTCTCACTGAAGTTTTAATTCCTCATGTCTAAATATCTGTCACAACCAGGGAAGGAGATATTTTTAATAAACTTATTTGTAAACTGTCTGCTATTTAAATTAATACCTTCAATGCAAAGTGTTCTAATTTCTGATTGAGAGTTAGAATATATTACAAACTGCTAAATCATTGTTATCAGGGGTGCTGGGATGGCCTTTATTACTTTGTTGTATTCTCTAATTGGGCACTTGAAACTATATAGCAAATTACCAGAATTATCCATCAACTGACTTACTGCCCATATACTTTTTTCCATCCAAGTACCGAAAAACAATGATTTCCTATTACTCAGAATGTATCTGTTGTTCCACAAAGGTGTATTGTGTGGTGTAAAGTTGTGTTTAAACATTAGTTTTCAGTACAGAAGAACTTGTTGGTGAAAATCAGATAATTTTACAGGTAATTTGTATACATCATAGTCACAACGCAAAAGAAAATCAATTCCACACATCTTTTGAAAAATAGCATTTGGGATAGTAAACCAAAAAGAATCTTTGTGACAAATGAAGGACTTCAACCATTTCAATTTTAGTACACCATTCATCACAGAAAAATTTATGACAAACACACATGGCCGAAAGTCCGGGCTGATCCCTGACAATATCCGGATATTCGGCATTTGTGATCTTTCTTATCTTATTGCATCAATAACCATATGATAAGATACCAGACTTAATAAAAACGACAAACTGTCAGTCGTATTTCTGCTTTAACGCTAGAAGCTTAACTATTTTTTTTAGTTAAATATATGTAAATTACTGCATTGACTAAATGCTGCAACCAAAGACTTAAGTAAGCATTTTTACAGTTACATTTATAGTAAATTCATATTATTGATATTGCTACAGTTTGTCCTAAAAATGTCATCTCGCTAAAGTTTATTTTTTCGACTCGGATAAAGTTTAGGATTTCATTGTTTTTTTGTTTCATTTATTTATTGGTTTGCACACACACAAAAAAAATGTGAAGACATTTTGATAACAATAACCAACATAATTGTACACAACATTTTCCTTTTTTTTCTCCCCCATAAAAAAAAAAAAAAAAAAAACACAAGCCAAAAATAAATAAATACATATATTTAAAAAAAAAACCCTGAAGAATGTATGTTGGAGTCAGGCCTAGCTAGCTTGGAAAAATTGCATATATGGTTGCCACTTGTTGTAAAATTTGGCGAGATTACCTTTATTAGAATATCTTATTTTTTCCAGTTTTAGAAAAGACATGACCTCAGTGATCCAAAGTGTGCTGGATGGGGCATTTGTTTCTTTCCAATTAAGGAAGAGATGGCGTCTCACTATCAAGGAAGTGAAAGCCAGGACCTCTAACTGCACCGTGAAAAGAGGTGGTATTCTTGAGGAGTACCGAAAATGGCTACATGTGGAGAAAATATAGTTTTGGTTATATTCGTAGCCCAATAATAAACTTTGAGATTTGGTAGAGAGAGGCCACCATCGAATTTGCAATTCTGAAGTAATTTCAGACTAACTCTAGGTGTCTTACCATTCCACAGAAAATGAGATACAACTGAATCAATGTTTTGGAAAAAACCTTTAGATAAAAATATTGGTAGGCACTGGAACAGAAACAAGAATTTTGGGAGGACACTCATTTTAACCACGTTAATTCTACCGATCAGGGAAAGGGGGAGGGAACCCCATCTTTGGAAATCAGCCTTAATCTCAGTTAATAGGGGAGAATAGTTTACATCATAAAGAGTTTTGCAGGACCTGACCACATGAACCCCCAGATACTTAAATCCCGAAGGACTCAGTTTGAAGCGGATATCAGATTGAGAGAGCTGCATTGCTAGGGCATTGATCGGGTGACATTCGCTCTTCGAGACATTGATCTTGTATCCCGAAAACAAACCGAATCTGTGAAAAAAGAAAGGATAGCAGGGCACGCCCCTACAGGATTTGTGATATACAGTAGCAGATCATCAGCATATAAAGAAAGTTTGAATTCGACATAGGCACGCGTAATGCCACTAAAAATGGGGAAAGACCTCAAATAAATGGACAGAGGTTCTACTGCACGAGCAAAGAGGAGGGGAGACAGACGACAATCTTGTCTACAGCCACGGTTCAAGGAAAAATAACTAGATTGAACATTATTAGTTGTGATACTGACGCAAGGTGACGTATACAGAAGGCGTACCCATGATATAAAAACATTACCAAAACCAAATCTCTTCAAAACTGCAAGCAAGTAACTCCACTCAACTCTGTCAAACGCCTTTTCTGCGTCAACAGAGATTACAAATTCTGGAATGGCAGCGGTTCCTTTCGAGTAAATAACATTGAATAAAGTACGAACATTGTAAAAAGGGTGGCGTCCTTTTATGAAGCCTGTCTGCTCCTGAGATATAATTGTCAGAAGCACCTTCTGTAGGCGACATGCCAAGGCTTTCGCGAGAACTTTTGTATCGACATTCATCAAAGAGATGGTCTGTAAGAAGTACAAAGGTCAGGATCCTTGCCCTTTTTCAAAAGAACGCTAATAGAGGCCTGTCTCTAAGTGAAAGGAAGAGAGCCATTTGACAGAGATTCAGCATGTAACAGCATGTAACAGCAGAATGAGTTGATTATGGAATGCCTTGAAAAATTCAATGGGAAACCCATCTGGCCCAGGAGACTTATTATTTTGCATATTTTGTAGTGCCAGTGTAAGTTCTTGTCATCCAACTGAACAATAGCATCTGTGCTCATATCCGGAAAATCTAGGTCTTGCAAAAATGCCTCCATATCAGTCAAGTCTGAAGGAAATTCAGAACTATACAAAGATTTATAAAAGGATGAAAATACTGAATTTATAAGGTCAGGTTCCTCCACCAACATCCCCGACTCATCTCGAACACGAGGTATTAAACGTGAGCCTGCTTGTGGACGCAATCAGTGAGCTAGTAATCTTCCAGATTTGTCTCCATATTCGTAGTATTTGGCCCGAGAATGTAGAAGTAACCGCTCTGCTTCATTAGTTGTGTTCAAGTCTATCTCTGTTTTTAATACCACATGCCGCCTTAACAAATCAGGAGACGTGGACGAGGCAAGCTGTTGATCCACAGATTCCAGATCGGCTCATAATTTTTGAATGGTTGACGTTCTTAATTTCTTCAAATGAGCAGAATATGAAATAATCTGACCCTGTAAGTAGGCCTGTAAAGATTCCCACAGGAGTGTCTTAGAAATGGTCTGAAATAAGAATAGGATGATAACAAGTATCTGTCACTTTGGGCATCAGTATGGCATCAATAAAAAAATAATCGATACGGGAAAATGTCTGGTGTACATGTGAATAAAAGTTGGATTGCGATCCCTCCAGGGGTCAATGTAGCCATTGTCGGACAACAAAACTACTTAGAGTTCTAGCCATTTGTGACTGATTCATGCTGACTGTTGAACGGTCTAGCTGGGAATTCACAACACAATTCATGTCCCTGCCGAATACCAAAAATACATCATTTAAAGATGGTAGTTTCTTAAACAGATTATTTAAAAAGCTAGGATTATCAAAATTTTGTGCATATACATTGACAAGTAGCACTGGAACCCGGTATATAGTCCCTAAAATGATCAAATACCTGGCGTCCTTGTCTGAAATTACTTTGGTCTGTGTGAATGGAACTGATTTACTAATCTGAATGGCAACCCTTCTGGCTTTAGAATTAAAGCTGGAATGGAATACTTCTGCAACCCAGGGCCATGTCTGGTCATTATTTCACATGTGGGTCTCTTGCAGAAAAACGATATCAGGCTTTAAATGCTTTAAATGAGAAAACACTTGATATTCCAACTAGCAAATCTCACATTCAAAGCTTTAATACTTGTCATGTTTAATTTATATCATAACTGAAACTGCAACCACAATTTGACCTCCAAAAAAAAAAAAGACAAAACAAAAGAGGGAAAGACAAAAATAAGAGATAAACCCAGATCCCCCTTCCCCCACACCTACTATTACCCCATGCTTAAACGATAAGGTACCGATGTAGACTCCACTAGGAGTCATTAACAAAACAACTAAACTCAGTGTATTAGACCTAACAGTCATCTTCATACTTCTCCAAAGTCAAACTCAGCAGGAGCCCCTGCACAACAATAATAAAATGTGTAACTTAAATTACAGGGTGTATATTCAACCAGAACAGTGCAACTTGTGTGAACCAGACATTTGTAAATCAAAATAATAAAATATTTGTGCCACTGTTACTTACGTCTCAAAGTCAAATTTACTTTGATGTTACATATTTATGTTATATAGGCATTCAAAGTCATTTGGTAGGCAGGTGGCACTCAAAATCGGTTATAACTATTTAAGGGTTTTAATAAAGACAGCAGCCTCCCCAGGGGATATGAAATCCGTTGTAACCCCTCCACTCGTTGTGATCCGGAAGAGGGCAGGATATATCAGACCATATCGTATGCCTGGGATGTCCCTGAGTTGCCTCCTAACATCATTAAAGGCAGCGTGTGCTTTCGCCGTCCGGGCTGTGTGATCCGGAAAGATGGAGATTGTAGAGTCCCCGATCTTGATCCGCTGTTGGGTCCTGGCACGTTGAAGGATGTCAACACAGTCTGTGTAATAATGTAAACGTGCTATTATTGGACGTGGCCGCTCTTCGGGTTTGGGCTTGGGGTGCTTTATTCACATTAAGAGCTTCCTTAAGCAAAGCGGAGGTAGATACCACGGTAACCATGCCACATTGCTCAGATAACCCGATTATACGGATGTTATTGCGGCGAGATCTACCTTCTAGATCTTCACATTTATTCTCAAGAGCCAGAACTTTATTAGACAGGCTCTCCACTTTACTCTTGAGGTACGCCATGTCGTCTGTGCAAGTTGACAGCGATTCCTCCATTGCAATCACAGTCCCCCTTAGCTCACCCACATCAGATTTTGTAGCGGCTAGATTAGCCGTCAGCTCCCTTTTCACACTTTGCAATTCTGACTTCATTTGGGATAAGTTTTCAGTTATAGCCATCTGTAACTCAGACTTGAAAATGCCTACCATCTCTTCTCGGAGAGCAACAAGAAGTTCGGCTTTAAAGTTCGCAGAGGCTACACTCAAAGCTATGATGGTGCTAGCGACGGTAACGCCATGAGGCGGCGGTCTGACAGGATCACGCTGGGCCCGGGGATGTAGCCCCTGCGTTAGGCCGCGCTCTCAATGCCGTCTGGCTGTCCGCATTTCTGGGTTTTGGAGGCATAACGGCATTTAATACAATCAAAAAGGTTCTATGATTTCAAAATCTGTACACACCACGTCAGTCGAAAACACCCTGAACTCTCAAGTTTCGGATTTCATGGAGTTTAAACATCGGATCTCAGGCAACATCTGGATAACGATGCTGCTGTGTTTAACAAGCTGTGCACAAATGTGTAGCACAAATACACACTTTATTGTTTATATATTTTAAGCCTGATCTCGCTGCTAAGCTGCATGAAAAGGTCTGGCCTGCAAATACGTTTAGAGAAATTCTGTTTCTGAGCTGTGAATTCATACCCTGTGATATGAACAGTCGATTTCAATACCTGGAGATGTATGCAAATCCAGGCCACAAAGCTGTTTTAATTCAGGGCCAGTGACCAGGCTATGTTGTTCATTTGAATTTTGGAGTAAGATACGGAAAACTCTATATTCGTTCTCCACTGGGATGATGGGGCTTTCATAGGAAATGTTGTGTGCGTTCTTGCTGCAGAGGATCTTTTCCGTGATCAGATAAACGTCATTATGAGGGCTGATAAACGATTGAGGTTTTGATGCACAATCCAGAATGTTATTAAGGCTCTGATATCCATTAAACCACGATAATCTCGCTGCTGGAGGGTGTGACGTTTTCAGACCCTGAGCTTCCGGTACACGGGGTACACGGGCCATACTCCAAATCTGTCTGGATCACTGGGTCCAAGTTCTTCTCCAGAGAAGGAAAAATGCTCTCATGCTGATTCAAGTCATAGATACAGTGTCCATTGGTGGGGTTATGAATCTTGTCAGAGAGTGAAAACATATAGGACTTGTTACTGAAGTCAGAGCTGTTCCCATATGGCATTAGAACATTACTGTCATTGCTGAGAGATGTCAGGTTTTTATAATATTGTGTTGTTGTTGGTATTCCACTGATTGTTGACTGAGATTCTTTCCCATGAGTTTTATTTTCAGGGCTGTTAGCTTCTTTACTCTGAATTACCTCTTGGCTGTAACTCACTCCTGACGAATCTCCGTCTCTACCGAAGCTGTTGAGGCTGTTATTTTCACCTCGGACGTCTACCGGAGAAGACGCAGGCCTGTTTGATGTCAGGAAAACAGCAGGAGTTTAGAAGAAAAAGCTCTTGACATTAATAGAACTTTGTGTTTCTTTGAATACTTCTCTAATGTGTGTAAATGAAAAGAATTACCAGATCTTATCTCCGGAGTGGAGCAGCTTTGAAGCGTCGGGATTGTCAGGTGAGAAGTCGTTTTGAAATGACAGCAAGTTTGGGACCTGATGAACGTCAAACGTATGAGAGACAGAATGAAATCATAGCTTTTGGAAATAATATAGACATAATGCTCGCTCTCTCTCTCTCTCACACTTTCTTTGTTTCTTTTCTTTTCTGTCTTTTAAATTGGCCATTATGCCATTTTAGATAGCCGAGAGCTTTCGTACAGCTGTGTCATGAAACTATGACAGCAATTTGTCATTGAAATTTGGAAACAGAAAGTTCAAATGAAAATGACAGCATCTGAGCGATTATGTGTCCTGCTTACGTGTTCCTGACATTCCTGACAATCAGTAGCATGCTGTGATTTAGAGAAAAGACATGAAGATAACTTTTCTTTGTTGGTTTTTCATGCCACAGACCCATAATTAAGCTGATGGTAAAACGTCTTGCATTTCGGATGCGGCGTGTACGCTATTCAATCCTCTCATTTAAGTCGTGTTAAAGAAATGGGTACAACAGTTAATAGGAACAAAAACGCTGCCTACCTGTTTTACAAAACTAGTAGCTATTTTTGGTGTAGGAATCTTGAACCACCAAACAATCAGGATTCTGCAATCAAAAGATTTACACAATGCAATTTAAACTGTAAATATGCTGTTTATATTCCCACTTTAATACTAACATCCAACTAACTGTAAAAACTGTAAATAAAATATCTAAAGGAAATAAAATGGAAGCCTTCTTACTTGTTGCATAAATAGTAGGTGATAAAAATGCTGATGATCAGAGTTATACATATGAGGGGAATTATTATCTTGACATAGTCCTTTAGATATGAGGCTGAGGACACAGAAGGATGTAATACAGTCAGTTGTTTTTTTAGTAAATGGGATCATATTTTTAATTGAAATTAAAAAAGACTTACGTGTAGAAAACCTATATGGAACACTGTAGTCGCTGAATCTGTCATTGAAGATTGATTTTATTCTTGCCATCACAATATAGTTGGAATTTGACTCAAGGTTTCTGCCTACAAGCTCGTACTTAAACTGGCCTTTTGTTGGTACGATCACCTGTATGAAGAAACAAAAAATAGCTGCAAATGTAAAGTTCAGTTATTTACTTTTTCACTATTATGCGTACTGACGTACAGCTCACTTACATTTTTTCTCGTCCCTTTGCTTCCTTCGATGTAGTAAGTGAGCTCCGCAATCAGGTCATCAGAGTCATTATAAGCCGTGTCCCAAGCAATGACAAAGTTTCCATTCTTTGTTTCCTTGACTGTCCTTATGACAGGTTTTTTAGGTTTAACTGTTTAAAAGAAATGAATTCATGAACTGGCAATAAGTTCAATTATAAACGCTACAAATATAACAGTAACAGATAAATGTGTTGTATATAACAGTATACAATATGATCTAGTTACTGAGCTACTATCAATAAATTCTCTTCATCACATAAGAATTGCTTGAGATCATTTTGATCCTTCTAATAAATACAGGGAACTGACATTACTAACATGACAAGATGGGGCACATGTGAGAACACAAGCTGTGGCCAATGATAAAATAAGATGTTGTTAAGATAAGATGTGACTATTGTGGACCACAAAACACCAAACACAGATGAGACGCAGCCGTGTTAATTACTTAGATAATTTAAACACCTCTTTCATTCTCAGACGCTGCAAAAATAAAGTGTGATCATCACTTAAGATTAAATTTAAACCATAACCATTCAGTTAGATGTTGTGCCCACTTACTGTTCTCTGTAGTACCGAAGTTTGTAATGAACAGTAGGTTTTTGTTTCTCAACACATTAACCGTGTATTCCTTTCCCAGAATAAAGCCAGAGTTCACATGCACTGTGCATTCACATGAGCTGGAATTAAGTTGCTGTAAATCGCAAGTAAATCTTCTGTAAAACAGTAAGGAACAGAAGGATCAGCAATCTGAACAGATGTGCCAGTTGAGAAAACGTTCATTTTACATATTTTTGGACGTTGTTGTTAATTTAGGGTCTACTGATGTACTAACACATCAAATACAGTCACATTGAGACTGTACTCGGGGCAGATGAGCTGTTGGTCTGAAGTCAAACTACACATCATCTCTGTTATGTAATCATTAAGGCACTCCAGATCCATCTTAGGCTCTGAAAATATATAGATTTAAGTTGTCAGTGTATTTAAAGTTCTAACTGACAGACAATAATTTACCAGAGGCTCCAAAAACAATGCACAAACTTGCCTGCACTTGTATAGTCTCCAGAAGATTCAGCAAAGTTAAAACTGATCACAAGGCATAGCTGCAGGATGAGGATTGTGGCACCCACCCTAATAGGCTGCATGAAATGAAAGTAAACAACAAAAACAGATTATTGTTTATTTAAAACATATACACACACATTATATATGTATATATACATTTATACATGGGCGTAAATCCCGCGGGGGGGACGGAGGGGACATGTCCCCATCCGAAGGTTGTCCCCCACATCCGAGGACCCCCCCCCCCCCCTCCCATTTAAAAAAAATATATCGCGATCTCTATTGTGAATCATATATGTATGTATACTTTAATAATTGTGTAAGTAGAAAAAAAAACCGCAGAAACTGCTCCGGGTGTGTGTTCACTGCTGTGTGTGTGTTCACTGCTGTGTGTGTGTTCACTGCTGTGTGTGCACTTTGGATGGGTTAAATGCAGAGAACGAATTCTGAGTATGGTTCACAGTACTTAGCCGTATGTCACTTCACTTTCTTTCTTTCTTTCTTTCTTTCTTAGAAACAGTTGAGTTCCCCCTCACCCCCCTTTTTAAATATCGCACTCTCTATTGTGAAACGTATATGTATGTATACTTTAATAATTGTGTAAGTAGAAAAAAAAACCCAGAAAATGCGTTTAGAAACAGTTGAGTTCCCCCTCTCCTTCCTCACAGTGGTTTGACCCACTGCCTGCTTTCCCAGTACATCTCACCTACTCTGCACACACGAGTCAGGTGTGTGGCTGCGGCTCAATTAATGTTCAACTCCATTAAGTAGTGGATTTTATTCATTTTAAATAAATCTATTCTCTTTAATGTAGTTGATGCAGACTCATTCATAAATAAGTTGCGGCAAACATACTGATTAACGATGTAATTTTCCATGAATCTGCTAGCGGTTACAATCTGACTTATCTAGTTAACGTTAGCTTGTTTACAATATAGTTGCACAGTGCACTGTAACTAACACAACAAAACGGCTTTGGCCGTTTTGTTGTGTTGTTGTAATAATGTTTTGTAATGTTGTGTAATGTTGTTGTAATAATGTTTTGTAATGTGTTGTAATAATGTTTTGTAATGTTGTGTTGTTGTAATAATGTTTTGTAAGTAATGTTTTGTAATAAAATATTACTTATTATATATATTTTTTTCACAATAACAGTCATGTTTATATTTTATTGTATGTTGATGGCTTAACTGTAAACAACACAAACAATGCAATAAATAGTTTTGAAAAAAAAATCTGCTTTGTCATAGAACCTGAGAAAAACTTTGAAAATAACCATAATGACACAGTCTATATGCTATAATAATAATGATAAAAGCAAAGTTTTTCACTGTGAGGACATGTCTTTATAAGTACAATTAGACTGTATTATTTGTGTCCCCTTCAAAAATTGCTCATGAGAAATTTTATACTAAATTTTATATGAAATTTTATACACCCCCCCCCCCCATACTGTTACATGAAATTTACGCCCATTAATCTTTTTAGGAACCTCTACAGAGATATAAAGGCTTTTACTCGCTTCACAAACTCACCGTTGCATAAAATGATTTCCAGGTTATTCCTCTCATCTCATCTGTCGGTTTTCTTCGTCCACATAACACGTTTTCTGTTTTAACCGTGTTTACTTTCCATCGCGTTGATGGCACTGAAGGCGCGTTTGGGAACAACCAGAACCTCACTTCTTCATTGCGGGACTGGGCAGAGTGGGTGTGTTTTTACTGGAACAACTGAGCAGTCGTTGCTCACCCCCCCACCCCCCCACCCCCACCCCCTCCCGGTTGCTCAACCCTGTCGAAACTAGAGAGTCATTTTAGTACAATAAGAAATTACTCAGGTAAAGCGGCAAGCACCTAAAGCATCTACAACCACCCCCTCAACAAAAAAATATTAAAAATCGGGGAGTAAGGATCACTGACCACAATTTAACCAAATACAAAGATTTTTTTTGTTTCCATTCATTTATTTGTGTGTGACAGAGAGAGAGAGAGAGAGAGAGAGAGAGAGAGAGAGAGAGAGATTATGACTGGTGTTGTTTATTGTAAGTGTTTGTTTCCTTTTTAGACTCCTTTATCATTTGTAATGTTTCTCCCATATAAAACAGTTCGGCTCAAGCCCAGACATTTTTAGGGTCATGATTGAGGACAATGTCCCGTCCAGAGACAAGCTGTTTCGTGTTGACCTTTTGTTCAAACCGACAAAAGAAAATACCCTCACTAATGAACGTTTTTTATTGGTTGTTGTGTTAAATCTTACCCAGATAGTGCTTTTTTCTGTTTGGCTATTGTGTAGCCTCTTTTTTTGATTGGCTGATAAGTGACAGGCTCGACTAAGAACTGAGACACGCTTGATTCCTGCCTGATTCCATAGAGACAGCAGTGTGGACTGATACATTGTGGGCGCTGCGGTTTATGATAAATAGTCAAAAAGGTTTTCTGTGTGACAAATACGATGTGTGGTGGGAGAGCGTGACAAAAGACCGACATGAGGGATTGTCACTCTCAATGCGTGACACATAACAGCCCTGTTAATGGAAGAGAAAAGTCCATATGAGTCTATACCACTAGTCTATAATTAATAGAAGAGGAAAGTCTGTTTCAAGTCAAGTCAAGTCAAGAAGCTTTTATTGTCATTACAACCATATATAGCTGTTGCAGTACACAGTGATATGAGACGTTTCTCCAGGATCAGGGTGCTACATAACACGAAGACAGAGCTTAAAGAACTTAAGTAAGTTAGTCCTAGATACATAAAGTGAATCTGTGCAACCTGGTGTAAACAGTGCAGGACAAGACAAACAAGACAGACAAGATGCAGGACAAAAGACAGTGCAAACAAAAAAATTACAAGATAATACAAAAAAGACAATAGAAAAAATACAAAAAAAGACAGAACACAAAAGACAATAAACAGAAACAGTACCAATCAGTGTAAATACTATATGTTCAACAATATTTTATGCAGTAATAATATTATAAACCCAGTTTAAGTGCAGCTGGTCAAAAAAATATAAAATCTTTTGCAGTAATACTATAATAAACCTAGTTTAATAGCAGCAGGTCCCTTAGATAATGTAAAGATTTGTGCAAAACAGCAAACGACAGAAATGTTAGACAGGGTGTACAAAGAGCAAAAAGTGTGCAAAACAGCATGTAAACAGGTTGATAAATGTTTATTGGAAGTGTGTGAACTTTAATCTGGTTTGCTTTGCTAATTCAGCTCATATTTCATATCGATATTTCTTTAGTTAACGCGGTTAATGCGAAACAAATCGGTTTCACAAAACGAGTGCATAATTAAATTTATAAGCGGTTTAACTATGTTAGTATTTAAATACAGATAGATCTGTTTGTATCCTGCTTGAACCCCAGGTAACCTTAGCAGAAGCTCGGACTGGCTGGAGACCCTGAAACTGTGAGGCACAAAGCTCCACCGTTCACTACAACCATTCAAGAGATTTCAAACGAAACTCGAAATTGTTTTGATTTGTTTTGCTTCAGCTCTGCTCTGACACAAGTTTACCGTCTGTGTCCATTTAAATGACAGCTTCCTGTGAGCTTGTGCATACGTTCCTCTCATCACATGTTGTATTCTTTTGTCATTGAAGTTCTTTATGTTTGTTTGCTTAGCCTGTGCTTCGCCTTCCACAGAACCCAATGGTGAAGATTCATTCGGTCCAAATATATCTCTCTGGCGCCATCGTAAGCCTCGTTGTGAAAAGCCATGACACCCAAAACAACTCTAAAAGGAAGTTAAATATAGAAGGGCTAATTGTATTACATAGTGTACAGTATTTATATGTGGCAGATTCGATAAAATCTTTTTTCTAACACACCATATAATAACAAACACGGTGGTCTGTCCCTCCAGATGAAATATTTCGACAGGGTTAAGCATGTAGTCTTATCTCAAATCACATTCTCACATTAAGGCGAGAGACTGCAAGGAAGTGGTTTTTGGTTTTATCCTTGTTTTTACAAGTTCTGTAATTAAACATCACTCTACTACACTTCTTCTTTTACCTAATTCTCACTGAAGTTTTAATTCCTCACGTCTAAATATCCGGATCTGTTCGGTGTTTGTGATCTTTCTTATCTTATTGCATCAATAACGTTGGGTTACTTAACGTAATCCCCGGTTCTTTGATAACAGAGTGAGGTGTTTCACTATGGGAATCGCTTTGGGCGTGACCAACTACGGAAGCTCTTATGACACCACGTCTGTCTTTGACAGACAGTTCGACCTGCGACCAGACTCCGCCTTGCCTATATCAGTCAGGTCGACCCCTCTCTACATCATTAATGAGATTTCTTCCCATCCAAGTGCAAGGAGGGAAGTGCTGGTGAAACACCTCACTCTGTTATCAAAGAACCGGGGATTACGTTAAGTAACCCAATGTTCTCTTTCTAACTTCGCTCGGTGTTTCACTATGGATATATAGACAGCTCCCGATTGCACCCATATTACTGTTTCCAAACGGGTACAGTAGTACTGGCTCCCAGCACTGCGTGTGCTGACGGTTCCGAAATGTCTTGCCCATAGAATCGAACAAACTTATGCGGTTTTGCCCAACTCGCCGCCGAGCAAATGTCCAGAACGGAAACTCCTCTCAAACCCTTAGTGGGCTGAAGACCTCTGCAACCATAAGCCACAGATATCGCCTCCACAATCAAGTGGGATAGCCGCTGTCGAGATAACGGCTTCCCTGTGTGAGGAGTAGCCCAAAACACAAACAGCTGGTCACAAGCTCTGAAACCAGCTGTCCTGTCCACATACGCCTGAAGAGCCCGAACCGGGCATAATGCATGAATGCATATCCTCTGGAGAAGAAAACAGTGGAGGATGAAAAGCCGCCAGTTCAGTAGACGGGCACCTATATGCCGACTCCAAAACCTTGGGCACAAAAGCAGGGTTAGGACGAAAAGAAACTTTAGTGAGCCCCGGAGCGAACTGTAAGCAAGACGAGCTAACCGACAAAGCATGTAAATCACTCACACGCTTGGCTGTCACCAAAGCCAGGAGCAGTGCCATCTTAAAAGAAAGATTCTTAAGACTCACCACCTCTATCGGCTCAAAAGGATGTTGAGACAAGGCTTCTAAGACGATGGGCAGATCCCATAAAGGAACCATCCGCCTAGACACCGGCCATATGCGGCACGCCCCCTTCATAAAAAGACTTATTAAAGGGTGCTGGCCTGCCGACTTGTCACCAAAACCTAAATGGCAGGCTGAAATAGCTGCCAGGTACACCTTAATGGTGGAGAAAGCCTTCCTTTTATCAAGCAGATCTTGGAGGAAGCATAATATATCCATAGGGCAATGAGCGTTTTCTTGCGAGGCGAAGAGATCGACGGCAACCTGACCGTACCTCTGCCATACCTGGCTCACCACCTGAGGATGGAGTTTCCACTCTGGAAAGTTACCCTGGACAGTAAATCTGCCCCTCTGTTCAAGATTCCCGGAACGTGAGTCGCCCGGAGAGTCAGAAGCCGTGTGTTGCTCCACACGATCAGCTTCGTCGCCAACCAATGCACCTGAAGGGAGCGTGTGCCCCCCTGACGGTTGATGTAAGCAACCACTGTGGTGTTGTCCGTTTTCACTAAAACATGCCGACCTCTGAGGAAACTCAGAAAATGTTTCAGTGCCAGCCATACCACCAATAGCTCCAAATAGTTTATATGTTCATGCTTCAGCTGTGGTGGCCATGCCCCGTTCACAGTTCTGCCCATTAGGGTTGCTCCCCAACCCATTCAGGACGCGTCCGTTGTCATAGTTACTCTCGATGACACCGCCCCTAAGGGAATCCCCGATCTGAGCGTCACAGGGCCTATCCAGTGTCTGAGCGCTTTGACGCGCGCATGATTTACTCTCACCGGTCAGCTGAGATGCCGGCGAGAGCACAGACGCAAGCGTGCGATCCAGCGTTGAAAATCCCTCATTTTGAGTAGCCCCAAATGCACTACCGCGATCACCGAAGCCATAAGCCCCAGCATTCGTAAGAACAGCCTGTACGGGACCACTCGTCCCCTCTGAAAATGAGCGAGACGTTGTGTGAAAGACGCTATTCTCTTCCGTCAATGTGACTTGATACGAAAGGGAGTCCAAGTTGAGCCCTAAATACTCCGTATGTTGAGAGGGCACCAGCCGGCTCATCATGTTTATCCTGAAACCCAGGTCTCTGAGGTAATTTAGGACAATCTCTGCGTCTTTTATGGCTTGCTCCCTTGACGACGAGCATATCAGATAATCGTCTATGTAAGACAATATCCTTATGCCCTTGTCCCTCAATGGGAACAGGGCTGCCTCCGCACATTTGGTAAAAACCCTCTGAGCTAATGACAGCCCCGAACGGTATAGTTTGAAATTCGTATGCAGGCTTTCCTCCCCGTGTACCACTCTGACTGCCTGCTTGAGCAGGAGGGTTTCGATTTCGGCCATCAACACACAAGCTGATTCTCCCTTGGCCACCGACATGATCAGCCCATTGAAACGAGGCGGTTTCATGGCAAATTGGAGTCTGTATCCCGGTGAAGCTGTTGCTAAAAACCCATGGATGAACCACACATGCGCGCCAGCTGGCTATGCGGGTAGAGAGAAGGCCCCCGTACACTTCCGCCCCGCCATCGTCGCGCAGTGATGACGTCATCACATGCGCCGTGCGGGCTCCCGCTGACGGGGAAGCGAGACTGGGGGAGCGCATTTCATGTCTTTGCATTTTCTGGGGTTTTTAAACATATCGCCTTCCGCTGTTTGCTTGGCTGCGATAGTGCAACATTTATTGCCGTGTGTCTCAAACCCGGGGAGCATATCGCCCTCAGCCCGTGGCTTGGCTGCGATAATGCATGTTTTATTATCAATTCCCCTGTGTGTGTGTGAGTGCTTGATGACACCGCACATGGCCCTGACCTCCGCTTTCTGAGCGCTACCCAGGCCTGACAGGTTTAACTACAGCACTCTCTCACCTGACACGGCCAGGCCCATTATGTTGCCGCAGCCCTGAACCGCACCGCGTGAGGAGCGCAAATTCAGGTCGTTCACAACACAGATTTCGTCCCAGAGTGCCGGGGCGGAGCGGCGGGAAAACACGGACCAATCAGGAGCGCCGCTGGAGCATTCACCCTCCAGGGGAAAGCACAGCAGGAAGCAAGGCTTCCCGTGTATTCCTGTATATATATATATATATATACATACATATTGTTGAAATGAATTTTCTTTATGGTAATTAATTTTTGTGCTTATTTCATTTTCTTTCATTTTCTTTCCACATTTCTCTTTCTATGTCGAAATGAATGTGTGTCGTCGTCCCCCTCCCCCCCTCTGGTCATGCTGACCTGTGATAAGTGTGTTTTTGTTTTCTTGTTTTGTACCCTGTGTTTCTGCAAACATAAGCAGGATGGTAAGGCTTGCTGATAACATTACCATAATCTTAAGGGAATAGAAAACGAGGATTCTCTGTCATGTAAAATTGTATTTCTGTGTTATATGTTATATGTCATCTTCACCTCTTCTGATTTAATGTTTTTGATTTGAATCTATCCTGTTCCTTTAGTGCTCTTGACCGGATGAAAAGACAAGATAGGTTGACCTGCTTGTGAGATTACTCGCAGGACACTCAGTTTCTCTTTGCTCATGTACAGGCTTTCTGACCTTCAATGCTTGAATGAGAGTTGTGAGGAAGCAGCATTCTAGCATACCCCTATCTATGTTGACAAAACTTGGCCTCCGCCTTATCTCATACACCATAGCTTACTGTATTTCAGTGCGTATATATTCTGTTCTGTCGCTCAGTTCTTTGAGCAGCTGTTTGGAATAAACCAGATTTGATTTCACTCGTGTGGTTTGTTCTCTCAGTGCTCCGAAGCGCTCCTATTGTTTGCAGAGGTAAAGAGACGCGGATGAGTGCGAGGAGGAATCTTTCTTACACATATACATAAGACGATTACCTGTATTGTATACCTATACTACATGATTACCTGTATGATTACTATGATTACCTATATTGTACGCCTATACTATGTGTATGTTGTGTATGATTGCCCTGACAATCACATATAAATAATTTGCTCTACACTGGATTAATCACATCTCTACATATAACATAAACATATAAACTGATCAGATCAGTGATGATACTCAATCCCCAATCACCTACCATCACCTATGATATAGGAGTTCTGATTTAGTCTGATTATGACATACGACATTTTATGATCATATTTTAGGATATGATTTTCTTGATTACAGTAACATCAGGTTCCAAATCAACTGGATTATTCTACTTACAATTAGATTTTTTATCTGGTTAGTAAAAGTACTGCATTATTACATAAGCTTAGCTTTTGCATTTTATAATGTTGTTTTGCATATATGTGGAGATCTGTTTATGCTGACTCCTTAAGTTTGCTAGACTTATGATCTCAGTCTGTCTTGTTTGTCCAGACTGGGCCTGCACATGCATAGTATTTTAAGCCTAAGTTCCTCTGTTCTCGCCTAAAGGACATGTTCCCTTTTTCTTGTTTTTCTCAGATTCTCAGAGTTCTGAGTACTGAGTTTTATAACTTCAATACACCCAATAAACCCCCTTATTTCTGTTAACACTTGTCTCAAGGCATCTAACACATATATATATACATATATATATTAGAATCATATAACTCATATAGCTCAACACTATTACAATATCTGGCCTACCCCCATATGTCCTACAACATCAATTGTAATAGTTCATATAATAAGAGCACATATCAAGATTTTTTCCAACAGACGACTACCGGAGAAGACCCAGGCCTGTTTGATGTCAGGAAAACAGCAGGACTTTAGAAGAAAAAGCTCTTAATATTAATAGGACTTTGTGTTTCTTTGAATACTTCTCAAATGTGTATAAATGAAAAGAATTACCAGATCTTGTCTCCGGAGTGGAGCAGCTTTGAAGTGTCGAGATTGTCAGGTGAGAAGTCGTTTTGAAATGACAGCAAGTTTGGGACCTGATGAACGTGAAACGTATGAGAGACAGAATGCTATCATAGCTTTTGGAAATAATATAGACATAATGCTCTCTCTCTCTCTCTCTCTCTCTCTCTCTCTCTCTCTCTCTCTCTCTCTCTCTCTCTCTCTCTCTCTCTCTCTTTGAAACTTTTCTTTGTTGGTTTTTTGTGCCACAGACCCATAATAAAACTGACGATAAAACGTCTTGCCTTTCGGATGCAGCGTGTACGCTATTTAATCCACTCATTTAAAAAAAATGGGTACAACAGTTAATAGGAACAAAAACGCTGCCTACCTGTTTTACAAAATTAGTAGCTATTTTCGGAGTAGGAATCTTGTCCCACCAAACAATCAGGATTCTGCAATCAAAAGATTTACACAATGTAATTTAAACTGTAAATATGCTGTTTATATCCCCGCTTTAATACTAACATCCAACTAACTGTAAAAACTGTAAATAAAATATCTAAAGGAAATAAAATGGAAGCCTTCTTACTTGTTGCATAAATAGTAGGTGATAAAAATGCTGATGATCAGAGTTATACATATTGAAGAAATTATACTGACATACGTGTCCTCTAGTGACAATTGTTTTTGGATTGTGTAGGAAACTCTTCCACAATCCCACTAAAGGATGTGTCCTAGTTTGCACGGGATAGTTTTGAAAACAATTAGAGTTGCTCTTACTGTACCTTGAATGCAGGTATTGTTCGAAGTCCCTCAGTCTTCTAATAAAGGTTCTGCTTCAAGTTCTTCTACCTATTCTATTGGTTGAATCTTTAGATGAAGGAGACAGACTTAGACCTTTTTGTCTTTTCAGGATCCTCACAATGGGAGGCCTTGTTTTTATTAAAAGTAGTGTAATACAAATAGATGTGTGTAATATATGTAATGTAAAAGAAAAGAAAATTACAGACAATATCTCCTTCAAATAGTCAAACAATTCTAGCGTAAGTAGAAATAAGAAATAAGTAAAATACAAGAATAAAACAAACCAAGAAACACTCTCCAAGTGTAAGCCTGAGTTTGTTCTCCTGATGCACTCTCTACAAGCAATAACTTAGTATAACACACCGAGCTTGCTTCAAGCTGAATGCACACCGATAACTGGTTCTAAAACCCTATTTATACCATTTATTAGTATGATCTCATAACGTCATTCTGCCTCTGTCAGCATACCGTCAGGTCTCTCATGATCTCATGCTTCTGCAAAACATCCTGAGAAGTCTCCTAGGCTGCACGTCTGACTGTGTGTTCTTATTCTGCTGACACAAAGCCTTGTGATGTCCTTTTAAGCTTTCACTGTTACTCTCTGTCTTAATATTTAAACATACTAATGAAAATTATATAATTTCTTAATCACATAATGGTTACATAAATTCATATAAAGGTAAATGAAACTTGTCATTCTATAAAATGAAAAAGAAAATTCATAACAATTCTATAATCTTGATCCAACTGTCTAGGTACAGTGTCTGTTCCTCTTTGGGTTGAATCAGCTTCCTTCTAGATCTTTTTCTTTACAGTTTTAATCAGATATATTCAATTTCTTTATGTCATATAACAATTTCCCCATTTCTTTTAGTTTATTTTCCACATCTTCCTTTTTCCTCACTCTCTGTCTTTGTTGTCTCTTATTTCTTTTCTCTCTTTTTGCTGCATTAATTTCACTTTGTTTCTTTATAGTATTGGATGAGATTGTCACAAAAGGATAACCATGTGCACATTGTATGGCAGTTACTCCACTCCTAACATTTCTATTCACAATATGAGGGGAATTATTAGCTTGACCTAGTCCTGAGGCTGAGGACACAGAAGGATGTAATACAGTCAATTGTTTTTTTTAGTAAATGGGATCATATTTTTAATTGAAATAAAAAAAGACTTACGTGTAGAAAACCTATATGGATCACTGTAGTCACTGAATCTGTCATTTAAGAGAGATTGTATTCTTGCCATCACAATATAGTTGGAATTTGACTCAAGGTTTCTGCCTACAAGCTCATACTGGTCTTTTGTTGGTACGATCACCTGTATGAAGAAACAAAAAATAACTGCAAATGTAAAGTTCAGTTATTTACTTTTTCACTATTATGCGAACTGACGTACAGCTCACTTACATTTTTTCTCGTCCCTTTGCTTCCTTCGATGTAGTAAGTGAGCTCCGTATTCAGGTCATCGCTGAATACAGGCTCTAATACAGGCTTTAATCCTATAAATCATGTCCAAAGCAATGAGAAAGTTTCCATTCTTTGTTTCCTTGACTGTCATTATGACAGGTTTTGTAGGTTTAAGTGTTTAAAAGAAATGAATTCATGAATTGGCAAAAAGTTCAATTATAAAAGCTACAAATATAACAGTAAAAGATGGGGCACATGTTAGAACATAATGTGGCTAATGTTAACACAAGCTGTGGCCAATGATAAAATAAGATGTTGTTAAGATGCGACTATTGTGGACCACAAAACACCAAACACAGATGAGACGCAGCCGTGTTAATTGCTTAAATAATTTAAACACATTTTTCATTCTCAGACACTGCAAAAATAAAGTGTGATCATCGCTTAAGATTAAATTTAAACCATAAACCATTCAGTTAGATGTTGTGCCTACTTACTGTTTTCTGTAGTACCGAAGTTTGTAGTGAACAGTAGGCTTTTGTTTCTCAACACCTTAAACGTGTATTCCTCTCCCAAAACAAAGCCAGAGTCCACATGCACTGTGCATTCACATGAGCTGGAAATACGTTGCTTTAAATCACAAGTAAATCTTTGAAGTGTTCTTCTGTAAAACAGTAAGGAACAGAAGGAACAGCAAACTGAACAGATGTGCCAGTTAAGAAAACGTTCATTTTACATATTTTTGGACGTTGTTGTTAATTTAGGGTCTACTGATGTACTCACGCGTTAAATAGAGACACATTGTACTCGGGGCAGATGAGCTGTTGGTCTGAAGTCAAACTACACATCATATCTGTTATGTAATCATTAAGGCACTCCATATCCATCTTAGGCTCTGAAAATATAGATTTAAGTTGTCAGTGTATTTAAAGTTCTAACTGACAGACAATAATTTACCAGAGGCTTCAAAAACAATGCACAAACTTGCCTGCACTTGTATAGTCTCCAGAAGATTCAGTAAAGTTAAAATCGATCACAAGGCATAGCTGCAGGATGAGGATTATGGCACCCACCCTAATAGGCTGCATGAAATGAAAGTAAACAGATTATTGTTTATTTAACTATTTAAATGGACTTAAAAATAAAAGAAATAAATAATCATAACAACATAAGATTCAGGGCTAACAGATAGGAATATATATATTAATAAAAAATCCATCCATCCATCCATCGATCCATCCATCCATAAAATAATGCCCACGCATCGTATTGATGTCGTTTGAATTTATTTACACTCTCTCACTTGCTCTCTCTTGAGACACTGTGAAAACTATAAAAAATATAAACATATAACATTCAAATACACATCTCACAATCATGATACATTTACATTTACATTTACAGCATTTGGCAGAGCGACGTACATAAGTGCTTAAATCTCTAACATTGAATACATTAATGCTGGTTCACTAGGTTACATACTTAAGATACCATGAGCTTAAAACATTTTTCAAAGTTACAATGAAAAAGTGTCAAAGGTTTTTTTTTTTTTTTTTTTAAATGCAAAAGATAAAGAAAGAAGTGCTATTTGAAGTGTTTCTTGAATAAGTAGGTCTTCAACCGCTGCTTGAAAATAGCCAGTGTCTCAGCTGTCCGGACCTCTAGGGGTAGTTCATTCCACCACCTTGGTGCCAGAACAGAGAGATGGTGGAACCAGTCGAGCAGTGCTGGTAGATCGGAGGTTGCGGGGTGCAGTGCGAGGAATGATGAGGGCTTTGAGGTAAGAGGGAGCTGGTCCATTTTTGGCTTTGTAGGCCAGCAGCAGTGTTTTGAATGGGATGCGTGCAGCTACCGGAAGCCAGTGGAGGGATCGCAGCAGCGGGGTGGTATGCGAGAACTTTGGCAAGTTGAAAACAAGCCGGGCAGCTGCATTTTGGATCATTTGCAGAGGACGGATTGCGTCCATAGGTAGACCTGCCAGCAGTGTGCTGCAGTGATCCAGTCTAGAAATGACAAGAGACTGAACAAGTACCTGAGCAGTCTGTATGGACAAAAATGGCCGAATCCTTCTAATGTTGTAGAGAAGAAACCGACATGAGCGAGTCACATTAGCAACATGAGAGGAAAAGGACAGTTGATTGTCCATGGTTACCCCAAGGTTGCGAGCTGTGGCTGAAGGGGAGATCAGATCGTTGTGCAAGGATATGGCAAGATCATGACCTGGGGATGAATCACCTGGGATGAACAGCAGTTCAGTTTTGCTAGGATTGAGCTTTAACTGATGAGCAGTCATCCATGATGAAATTTCTGCCAGACATGCTGAGATCCGGTCAGAAGCTGTGGCATCTGAGGGTGGGAAAGAGAAGATAAGTTGTGTATCATCAGCATAGCAGTGGTTAGAGAACCCATGTGATGAAATAACTTCCCCAAGAGAGTGAGTATACAGGGAGAAAAGAAGAGGACAAAGTACTGAGCCCTGTGGGACGCCAGTGGAGAGTCTGCGTGGAGCAGATGTCACTCCCCTCCATGTTACCTGATATGAGAGTCCTTCCAGGTAGGAGGCAAACCATTCCCAAGCTGATCTGCAAATCCCAAGACTCTTGAGGGTGGACAAAACAGTCTAGTGATTGACCGTATCTAGCAGTATGTAGCTGATCTAGCAGTATGTAGCTTCTCAGAGACATCCAAAAGGGCTGTCTCTGTAGAGTGAGCTGCTTTAAAGCCAGACTGTTTGGGATCTTGGAGGTTGTTCTGTGAGAGATAGACAGACAGTTGATTATAGACAATGCGTTCAAGAATTTTTGAAAGAAATGAGAGAAGTGATACCGGTCTGTAGTTACTGATGTCTGATGGATCCAGAGCAGGTTTCTTTAGGATGGGAATAACCCTTGCTCTCTTGTAGGTAGTTGGTACCTGACCAGATGCTATGGATCTATTGACGATAGTGGAAATGAAGGGCAAGAGGTCTTGTGAGATGGTCTGGAGAATAGTGGTAGGGAGTGGATCCAATGGGCAGGTGGTAGGATTGCAGGACTAGATGAGTTGTAAAATCTCTTCTGCTGCCACAGTTGAGAAATGTGACAACGAAGGTGTAGGGGAATGCATACTCTGAGATGCAAGTGCAGTCGGGGCTGAAGTGAAGGTCCGTCAGATTTCCTCAATCTTCTCCTGGTAGAAAGAAGCAAAGTCTTCTGCAGTCAGGGAGGATGAAGAAGGTGGAGCCGGGGGGTTGAGCAGAGAAGAGATGATGTTGTGGAATTTCTAAGGGTCATGTGAGGAAGCTTCAAGCTTTTCCTTGTAGAAGGAAGTTTTGGCAGTCACATCTGAGGAGAACTTGACAAGAAGTGTTCTGTAAAAATCAAGATCTGCATCAAGTTGTGATTTATTCCACTTTCTCTCTGATGATCTTAGCTCTCTTCGATTATTGCGCAGCACATCTGAAAGCCAAGTTGAGTGTGAGGGAGAAAGAGTTGAGAAGAGACAGGAGGGAAGAAGAATGTAGCTTGTCAGAGGGGAGGTTGAAGTCACCAAGCACTGTCAGGGGGGAGCTATCAGAAGGGAAAGCACTAAGCAGTGAGTCCATTTCTTCCAGGAAGTCTCCTAGGGGACCAGGACATCCACAAACTACAATCCATTCATAATTAGTCCCAATCACGACATTACAATGCACAATACACTTATATACAACTTATATATATAATACATCCTACATAACAGCACATGAACAACATTATAATATTTGACATGCTATTAACAGTTACCGTGTGTGCCTTTTTGAACCACTTGCAGATAAATGGTAGTCATTTATGTTAGCATGTTAACGTGTCCATGTCATTGCTACGCTCTGACCCATAATTCCATAGTCCTGCGCAACACTGGCATCACGTGGTTTTAAATAAACATGCACATACACATTCTCTGAACATTACATATTACATTTTTAACCTTCTGTTTAAATTTTCATACATTGAAATTAACTTGTATTAATAACAAAGAACAGTTAAACTTTCTTGCAGACATTTACACTCCCACCAATTACTTTGATTTATGAGAACTTTATGCACAGGTTTGAATAAAGCTAGTAATTCCAGAACCACATACCAGAAACAGTTATTTATCGAACCCTTACATATATTTAACGTTTCAAATATTCTATAATATGTGTGAGTGTTTAAAATATTTCTAATGAAACACAATTTAGTTGTTTTCTATGAGTACAACTAACTTATAGATAGGACGTTCCAGAATGGAAAGGTTATTGTGTCTTTTACCCTCTTTACCTAACTTTCTATCTCCTAGTTGTATTGTGACCTTCCGCACCAATCCATCTTCATCTTTACAAACATCAATCACTCTTCCAAGCCTCCATTCATTGCGTGCAATCTCTTCCTTGTTGACAATAACAATATCTCCAATCCTCACATTCTATTTTTGAGAATGCCAGAGTTGTCTGAGGGTGATATTTGCAAGATATTCTCGTAAGCAAATGGTTTGGGGTAAGGGGCCCTAGAGTGTGTTGATGGTCAGTGGATGGCTGTTGATAATTGACATGGCTTCGTAGAAGAATGTTCTTAAAGAAGCATCATCTAATCTGCCAGCACTTTGCAATAAGACCCAGCTTAGAACACTCCTAAAGGTCCTGATCTGCCTTTCCCAAATACCACCCATATGACTGGCATGGGGCACATTCACTGTGAAGTCGCATTGTTTTTGGGCTAGTTAAGCAGTCTGTTCGTCTTTATCTACTTCCTTTAGTGCTCTTGACAGTTAATTTTTTGCCCCGACAAAATTTGAGCCTTGATCAGACCTGATTTCTCTCACAGCTCCACGAATAGCTATAAAACACCATAGGGCATTTATAAAGGCATCAGTTGTCAAGTCATCCAACATTTCAACGTGGACTGCTCTGGAGGAAAGACAGGTGAATATGAGACCATACCTCTTTTGCTCTTTGCGACCTTGTTTGGTGTGAAATGGCCCAAAACAATCGATTCCACAGTATGAAAAGTGTGGTGATGGTTCAGTACGATTGATAGGTAGATCCGCCATCCTTTGTGTTTCTGTTGGCCTGCGAGCTCTCCTGCAGGAAACACACTGTTTTATGTAGTTGGCTACAACTTTGCTGCCACCAATGACCCAGTAACCATTGGCTCTCAGATCATTGAGGGTCTGCCCTCTGCCTTGATGCTGATTTTTATCTTGGCAGTAACCCAGGATTAAATGATGCTTCAAGTCCAGAGGTAAGTTAGCTTTTTTCAGTCTCCCTCCCACCCTAAGGACACCATCTTGTAGCACTGGGTCAAGCTGGAACAATGGATGGTTATTTGGCAGTTTGTCATGGCCCAGTATTTCCTTTATGAAGGCATCCCTTTGTGCTAATTTTATGAGTACAATGCTGGCTTTCCTCAAGTCTTCAACATTTATGGGCTTTGGTATTTTGTCTCTTTTTGCTAGTAGCTGAGTCCGCACAACCACATTTAATGCTGTATGCCATTTTGAGAAACAATTAAATCTCTCCAAAAAAATGTCCTCTTGTACTACTTTAGTTGGCAGGACCTGTGTTTTGATTTCAGGATCTCCCAACAAGATCTCCCACAAGAACTTTGGTCCAGTAAGCCAGTCTGAATTAATCAACTCTGAAACACTGAGGCCTCTAGATGCTTAATCCGCTGGATTTTGGACTGTATCGATGTAGTTCCACTGTGCAGGGTCTGATGCTTCTCTGATTCTTTGGACACGATTGGCAACGAAAACATGGAACCTTTGGGCATCGTTATTGATGTAACCTAAGACTACTTTGGAATCAGTCCAAAAATATTCTTGGTCAATTTTGAGCTCCAGTTCTTCTCTTAACATACTACTGACTGCTGAGGAGACCACTGCAGCTGTTAACTCGAGTCTAGGTATGGTAACAACCTTTGTGGGTGCAACCCTTGCTTTACCTATGACTAAAGAGCAGTACACCTTGTCTTCACTGAGCAATCGTATATATGTGCACTGACCGTCTGCACTCTTTCCAGATTTTGGGGAATGAAACATCTTGGGATCTGAAGTTTTTCCAGATTCTTTAGATCGTTTAACCAGCTTTCTCATTGGGGTCTTAACTCTCCAGGCAGCAGTTCATCCCATTCAATGCCTTTTTGGCACACATCCTGTAGTACTTTCTTTCCCTGCAGTAGAAAAGGGACTAGAAATCCTAGAGGGTCAAACACAGAAGCTACAGTAGAAAGGATTCCTCGCTGTGTTGCTGGTTTCTCATCCAGAGCAACCTTGAAGGTGAAGGCATCGCTATTCACATTCCACTTTACTCCCAACACAGTCTGGACAGGGAGGTTGTCATGACTGAGGTCCACATCCTGAACTCCACTAGCTCTTTCACTGTCAGGAATTGACTCCAGAACTTCTGTTCTTAGAGAAGAACTTATGAAGATGCAATATTCCTTTAGCACACACATTTTGTGCTTCCATCACAAGGTTGATAGCTGTGTCCACATCTTCTATGCCACTATCAACATAGAAATTCTTCTGTATGAAGTTGGCTGCTGCAGGATACTCCTTTTCATTTTGGCTTGGGAGATACTTCATTCCATAATTTGCACAAGCAGGAGAGGATGTCGCTCCAAAAAGATGGACTTTCATACGATATTCCTTTGGCTCAGAATTCGTATCCCCATGTTCCCACCAGAGGAACCGTAAGCAATCTCTGTCCTCCTGGCTTACATGGAACCTGTGGAACATCTTCTCAACATCACAGATGACTGCAATTGGGTATATGTGGAATCTGCAAAGCACTCCTGTTAGGCCGTTGGTAAGATCAGGTCCAGATAGCAAATGATCGTTTAGGGCCGTGCCATTATATCTGGCAGAGCAGTCGAACACAACCCTAATTTTATTTGAGCCAACCGCTTATTCTCTGGAAGCTGGGGGCATCATAAAAGCTATTTCCTGGTGCCCATCTGCATTTTAGCATATTTTGTCATTCAGTAACTGCATAAACTGTATGTCATCTTGTGATATGCTCTTTTCCCCAGGGCTTGTGTCTTTGAAGTCTAATTCTAGGGCTCTGATGACAGTGGCTGGTGTCAGTAGTGGAATTTTTTTGACAGATACACGATGGCACAGGCCTATAACCTCTGACGACTTCGCAACCCGTGGTGAGCTGCCAACAATGTGCCATGCCAGGTCTGTCTTAATGGCATATGGCTCATCATCACCTCCTATAATGACCTGTCATGAAGCCAGTGCCCTGGAGCAGTCATAGCCTATTAATAATCGGACCTTACAATCCATCAACTTTGGAATTTCTTGTGCTATTCTGTTCAGATGGTTCCACCTTCTGGCCATTTCAGGGGTTGGAATGTGGGAATGCTCAAGAGGGATGAAATCTCTGGTATAGGTAGGTGGCAAGTTGACAAGACTTTGGGAGGAAAACCCCCTAATTCTAAGCCCACTAACTCTTTCACTCTGAATAATGAAATCTTTTCCCATCATTTACGTTAGTTTTAGCTTGACAGGCTCTAAACTTGCTCCCACCTCTTCACATACCTCTTGATCTATAAAGGTGTTGCTACTCTGTGTGTCCAATAAATCATACACTAGTATCTCCTTTTCAGGAGCTGTGAGTAAAGAAATCCATACAGGCACTATCATAGATGTGCTCCCGCAATCACCTCTGTCCACACAACAAGAAAGAGAAGTTGTTTCTTCAGATTGCATAGCATGAGAAGATGTGTCTTCTGTGGTAGAAGAACGGTCTTCGTGCAATGGTGTTGGATGGTGCTTCTTACATATGGCACAAATAGCTTTACTCTTACAGTCCTTCGAGTTGTGTCCTCTCCTAAGACAGCCGAAGCAGAGGTTGTTGTCAAATATGAATCTTTTCTTGCCTTCTTCTGGCTTGTTAGCAAACCTTTGACATTTGTGGATAGAATGGTTTTCTCCAGAGCACATGCAAGGAACTGGGTTTGAACCTGAAGGTGGGACATTTACTCTCTTAGTTCCATTTGAGGTTCTTGTGTTGTGTTCTAAAGCACTGTAAGCTTTCATCTCTGCGTTTGACTTATCTGGTGCTTTCACATTTGTGATCAATGCATTAGCTCTTTGTCGTCTTACATCTCTAGCTGGTTTTTCTTCAGGTGACTTCAAAGCACCAAAGGATGTTACAGGGTTACATGCAATTTCTGCTTCTTGTGCCATAAACTCAGCAAACTCCTTGAAATTAGGGTATTCTTCCGTTTTTCTCAACTGCTTTGTCACATGGCGGTTCCAGCAAGAAGTCACCCAGCCTGGAAGTCTGCAACATCTTTTGATTTTCTTCACAGTCATTTAACACCTGAAGTCCTTTGACATATGGCATAGCATTATTGCATGCTGTGAGGAAATCACTGAATTGTCTCAATTTAACTGAGTCCTTTGAACCTATCTTTGGCCAGTTATTCAGTTTCTCTCTAAATGCCCGCTGAATCACAAAGGAGTGTCCGTATCTAGAATTCAGTGCATCCCATGCTTTGTCATCCTTCCTAAAGAAGCTTCCTTCTAACACACATCGTGCTTCTCCACTGACATATTTTTTGTAGGTATAACAACCTATCAGCTGGATTTGTGCATAGTCTTTCAATCAATGCCTTGAAACTTGCGCTCCACTATAAGAATTTAAGTGGATCCCCTGAGAAGACTGAGGGCTCGGGTGCTTGAAGTCTGGTGAGTACCATTGTGTCATGTAGGGCTTGTGCTAACGATGCATCATTGTTTGTATGGTTTGTTTGCACATTGTCATTGTTCTCACAAATCTGTTCATTTTTTATTTCTTTTTGAGAAACTGGAAGACGATAGGCTGCTTCACTGCTTGGTGATCTGCTTTGATTACTTGCTTCGCCTGAATCTGCTTCCGAGTATGCTTTGAGCTTAGCCGCTATTACTTGCAGATCTCTTTCATTTTCGAGCCTTTCTAGTTCTTGCCCTTGTGCAGCGATAGCCTCTTCCATCTTTATTTCAGCCTGCTTTGCTGCGAGCTGTGCAGCATACTCTGCTCTTTTTGTTATGATGCTTGGTTGTTCTGATGAACACCTTGAGTGGTCACTTTGAGCGGTAGATTTGATAATTGAAGTCTCAAATATTGACTGGGCATATGACTTTGTTCTCCTTCTGAGTTGTTTAAATGCTTAAGCTCCAGCATTTTTTGAGTTAATTTTCTACCCCGTGAGGACATTCTAGGTTCTTTTTTCTTGGCAGTGACAGAGGTTGACTCTATTGCTATCTGGTGCATTTCTGTTGTGGTCAATTCTACCTGAATGGACTCAATTTGTCCAGTAGGTTCCTCAACTTGTGATGTCTCTCTATGAACTAACATTGTTTATGCCGTCGTACTCTTCTGTCTGTAGAGAGTAATATGTTACAGCAACGTCGCACTTGAAGCCTTAGTTCTAAAGCATATTTGCAAAACCGTAGTCTGACGCCCTCTCTTGGTAAATTAATGTACTGCCTTTAACGTTGCCAGCAGCCAGCACTCCCGTCTTCTCTTAATCAGCAAACTAGCGCTTCGCCCACACTCAGCAATAGTCTTCTCTTCATATAATCGCCAATCTTCTCTTTGATTTCTCTGACTTTAATCTTCTTTGGCAATACCAGCGGTACGTTTTCACTGTAGCTGCACTGGTTCAATAAAATAATGCCCACGCATCGTACTGATGTCCACTCGCTCTCTCTTGAGACACCGTGAAAACTATAAAAAATATAAACATATAACATTCAAATACACATCTCACGATCATAATAAACATCCACAAACTACAATCCATTCATAATTAGTCCCAATCACGACATTACAATGCACAATACACTTATATACAACTTATATACTTATACAATATATATATATATATATATATATATATATATATATATATATATATATATATATATATGATAAGTTGTATAAGTTTTATATTTTATATATAAAATAAGTTTTAAATTTTATATTTTATATATATATAAAATTCATCCTACATAACAGCACATGAACAACATTATAATATTTGACATGCTGTTAACAGTTACCGTGTGCGCCTTTTTGAACCACTTGCAGATAAATGGTAGTTATTTATGTCAGCATGTTAACGTGTCCATGTCATTACGGTCTGACCCATAATTCCATAGTACCGTAACACTGGCATCACGTGGTTTTAAATAAACATGCACATACACATTCTCTGAACATTACATATTACATTTTTAACTTTCTGTTTAAATTTTCATACATTGAAATTAACTTGAGACGCAGCCACACATATAGATATATACATGGGCGTAAATCCAGGTGTGTGGCTGCGTCTCAATTAATGTTCAACTCCATTAAGTAGGGGATTTTATTCACTTTAAATAAATCTATTCTCTTTAATGTAGCTGATACAGACTCATTCATAAATTAGTTGCAGCAAACATACTGATTAACGATGTAATTTTCCATGATTCTGCTAGATTAGCGATTAAAATCTTACTTATCTAGTTAACGTGTTTACAATAGCTTGTTTACAATATAGTTGCACAGTGCACTGTAACTAACACGCCAAAGCCGTTTTGTTGTGTTTATTCATAAAGCAGTTACTGTAAAGTGATTATTTAATAATTTATTTTGTTACAAAACATTACTTATTTTATATATATTTTTCACAATAAGTCATGTTTATATTTTATTGTATTTTGATGGCTTAAATGTAAACAACACAAACAATGCAATAAATAGTTTTTAGTTTTTAATTAGTTTTATATCCCCCCCCCCCCCCCCCATACTGTTACATGAAATTTACGCCCATTAATCTTTCTAGGAACTTCTACAGAGATGTAAAGGCTTTTACGCGCTTCACAAACTCACCGGTGCGTAAAATGATTTCCAGGTTATTCCTCTCATCTCATCTGTCGGTTTTCTTCGTCCACATAACACGTTTTCTGTTTTAACCGTGTTTACTTTCCATCGCGTTGATGGCACTGAAGGCTCGTTTGGGAACAACCAGAACCTCACTTCTTCATTGCGGGACTGGGCAGAGTGGGTGTGTTTTTCTGTGGAAAAGAGTAAGAACGCTTCACACCCCTAAACAAACCCCCACACCCCTAAACACACCCCCATCCCCCAGTCCTCCACACACACACACACACACACACACACACACACACACAATGTCGAAACTAGAGAGTCATTTCAGTACAATAAGAAATTACTCTCGAGGATTGCGAGGATCTTAATGCAGGGCTCTCAAGATTTGAAGACAGGCAAGAGTGACATCTACAGCCACCCCCTAAAATAAATAAATAAATAAATAAATAAATAAATAAATAAATAAATAAATAAATAAATAAAAAATGGGGGAGTAAGGATCACTGACCACAATTTAACCAAATGCAAAGAATTTGTTTTGTTTTCATTTATTAATTTGTGTGTGTGTGTGTGTGTGTGTGTGTGTGTGTGTGTGTGTGTGTGTGAGAGAGAGACAGACAGACAGACAGAGAGAGAGAGATAG
Organism: Tachysurus fulvidraco; assembly: GCF_022655615.1. NCBI lineage: Eukaryota > Metazoa > Chordata > Actinopteri > Siluriformes > Bagridae > Tachysurus > Tachysurus fulvidraco. The sequence continues at coordinate 16,090,175 of NC_062541.1, forward strand.
AGAGAGAGAGAGAGAGAGAGAGAGAGAGAGAGAGAGAGAGAGAGAGAGATTATGACTGGTAAAGTCGAGTCAAGTCAAGTCACCTTTATTGTCACATCACCACAGCACATGTGCCATGATGAGTGAAATTCTTGGGAGCGAGCTCCAGAAATTGCAGAACCATTTACATACAGTATTAAGAAACAGAAATTAGACAATTTACATACAGGTGAAAAATGTGCAAAATGCTGAGTACCAGGTGAAATGTGCAAATGTGGAAAATGTGGAAAAGATTCAATGTGCTCATAGTCAGTACACACCGGCCAGTTGGGATGCGCATGCTCGGAGCACACGGCCTGGGATGCCATCAGGACCCGCAGCCTTGCAGATGTTTACCTGTCGGAAGGATCTGGTTACATCCGCGACAGAGACGGAGAGCGCACTCACATCTTCTGCAGCAGCCAAGGGAGCGCTCTCTGTGTGGGCGGGGTTGTGAGCCTCGAAACGTGCACGACTGGTGTTGTTTATTGTAAGTGTTTGTTACCTTTTTGGACTCCTTTATCATTTGTAATGTTGCTCCCATATAAAACAGTTCAGCACAAGCCCAGACATTTTTAGGGTCATAATTGAGGACAATGTCCCGTCCAGAGACAAGCTGTTTCGTGTTGAGGTTTTGTTCAACCCGACCATCGAAAATACCCTCTCTAATGAATATGTTTTTTTTATTGGTTGTTGTGTTAAATCTTGCCTATATACAATAGTGCTATTTCCTGATTGGCTATTGTATAGCCTGTTTTTTTGATTGGCTGATAAGTGTCAGGCTCGACTAAGAACTCCAGGGGAGACGCGCTTGATTCCTGCCCGGTTCCATAGAGACAGTGGTGCGGCATACTAAATATATGAAAATAGTCAAAAAGTTTTTCTGCATTAGAAATACAATGTGTGGTGGGAGAGCGTGACACTTGACAGCCCTGTTAATAGAGAAAGAGAAAAGTCAATTTGAGTCTATACCACTAGTCTATACTTGAGTCTATACCACTAATCTATACTTAATAGAAGAGGAAAGTCCATTTCAAGTCAAGAAGCTTTTATTGTCATTACAACCATATATAGCTTTTTCAGTACACAGTGAAATGAGACAAGGTTTCTCCAGGATCATGGTGCTACATAACACAAGGACAGAGCTGAAAGAACTTAAGTAAGTTAGTCCTAGATACATACAGTAAAGTGCATCTGTGCAACCTGGTATAAACAGTGCAGGACAAGACAAACAAGACAGACAAGACAGTGCAGGACAAAAGACAGTGCAAACAAAAAAATTACAAGACAATACAAAAAAGACAATACAAAAAATACAAAAAAGACAAAGCACAAAAGACAATAAACAGAAACAGCGCCGATCAGTGTAAATACTATATGTTCAACAATATTGCATGCAGTAATACTATAATAAACCCAGTTTAATAGCAGCAGGTCCCTTAGATAATGTAAAGAATTATCATTATCATTTTCAAATGACAGAAATGTTAGACAGTGTGTACAAAGAGTAAAAAGTGTGCAAAACAGCATGTAAACAGGTTGATGAATGTATATTGGAAGTGTGTGAACTTTAATCTGGTTTGCTTTGCTAGTTCAGCTCATATTTCATATCGATATTTCTTTAGTTAACGTGGTTAATATGAAACAAATCGGTTTCACAAAACGAGTGCATATTAAATTTATAAGCGATTTAACTACGTTAGTATTTAAATACAGATAGATCTGTTTGTATCCTGCTTGAACCCCAGGTAACCTTAGCAGAAGCTCTGACTGGCTGGAGACCCTGAAGCAGTGAGGCACAAAGCTCCACCGTTCACTGCAACCATTCAAGAGATTTCAAACGAAATTCTAATTTGTTTTGATATTACAGGTTATTTTCTCAGGCTCTGCTTCAGCTCTACTCTGACACAAGTTTACCATCTGTGCCCATTTAAATGACAGCTTCCTGTGAGCTTGTGCATATGTTCCTCTCATCACGTGTTGTATTCTTTTGTCATTGAAGTTCTTTATGTTTGGTTGCTTAGCCTGTGCTTCGCCTTCCACAGAACCCAATGGTGAAGATTTATTCGGTCCAAATATATCTCTCTAGCGTCATTGTAAGCCTCGTTGTGAAAAGCCATGACACCCAAAACACCTCTAAAAGGGAGTTAAATATAGAAAGGCTAATTGTATTACTTAGTGTACAGTATTTATATGTGGCAGATTCGATAAAATCTCACAAGATTCCAACAAAGTTCCCTAACCAGAATTTTCCTCAACAGTGTCATGTTACATTCAAATGTAACAAAGAGCTTTTTTGTGTAGGTCATTTCAGAGGCATGACTACCGAGGTTCCTTGCCAACGTACATAATATTTACATAATGCTTCCAGTGAAAAGTTTATCTAGCACACCATATAACAACAAACATGGCGGTCCGTCCATCCAGATGAAATATTTCGACAGGGTTAAGCGTGTACAGTCTTATCTCGAATCACATTCTCACATTAAGGCAAGAGACTGCAAGGAAGTGGTTTTTGGTTTTATGCTTGTTTTCACAAGTTCTGTAATTAAACATCACCCAGTACACTTCTTTTTTTACCTAATTCTCACTGAAGTTTTAATTCCTCATGTCTAAATATCTGTCATAACCAGGGAAGGAAGGAGACGGACCCGTACACAGGATAGCTTCAAAAGAATGGGGTTTAATAAATGATAAAGACAAATACAGTAAAATGACGAGGACTAAAATAATACAAACGAGAGACGTATTTCTAATAAACGAGAAACGAGATATTTCTAATAAACTTATTTGTAAACTGTCTGCTATTTAAATTAATACCTTCAATGCAAAGTGTTCTAATTTCTGATGGAGAGTTAGAATATATTACAAACTGCTAAATCATTGTTTTCAGGGGTGCTGGGATGGCCTTTATTACTTTGTTGTATTCTCTAATTGGGAACTTGAAACTAAATTTATCACAGAAGTCAGTGTAATATAGCAAGTTACCAGAATTATCCATCAAATGACTTACTGCCCATATACTTTTTTCCATCCAAGTACCGAAAAACAATGATTTCCTATTACTCAGAATGTATCTGTTGTTCCACAAAGGTGTATTGTGTGGTGTAAAGTTGTGTTTAAACATTAGTTTTCAGTACAGAAGAACTTGTTGGTGAAAATCAGATAATTTTACAGGTAATTTGTATACATCATAGTCACAACGCAAAAGAAAATCAATTCCACACATCTTTTGAAAAATAGCATTTGGGATAGTAAACCAAAAAGAATCTTTGTGACAAATAAAGGACTTCAACCATTTCAATTTTAGTACACCATTCATCACAGAAAGATTTATGACAAACACATATGGCCGAAAGTCCGGGCTGATCCCTGACAATATCCGGATATTCGGCATTTGTGATCTTTCTTATCTTATTGCATCAATAACCATATGATAAGATACCAGACTTAATAAAAACGACAAACTGTCAGTCGTATTTCTGCTTTAACGCTAGAAGCTTAACTATTTTTTTTAGTTAAATATATGTAAATTACTGCATTGACTAAATGCTGCAACCAAAGACTTAAGTAAGCATTTTTACAGTTACATTTATAGTAAATTCATATTATTGATATTGCTACAGTTTGTCCTAAAAATGTCATCTCGCTAAAGTTTATTTTTTCTACTCGGATAAAGTTTCGGATTTCATTGTTTTTTTGTTTCATATATTTATTGGTTTGCACACACACAAAAAAAATGTGAAGACATTTTGATAACAATAACCAACATAATTGTACACAACATTTTCCTTTTTTTTTCTCCCCCATAAAAAAAAAAAAAACACAAGCCAAAAATAAATAAATACATATATTTAAAAAAAAAACCTGAAGAATGTATGTTGGAGTCAGGCCTAGCTAGCTTGGAAAAATTGCATAAATGGTTTCCACTTGTTGTAAAATTTGGCGAGATTACCTTTATTAGAATATCTTTTTTTTTCCAGTTTTAGAAAAGACATGACCTCAGTGATCCAAAGTGTGCTGGATGGGGCATTTGTTTCTTTCCAATTAAGGAAGAGATGGCATCTTACTATCAAGGAAGTGAAAGCCAGGACCTCTAACTGCACCGATGAAAAGAGGTGGTATTCTTGAGGAGTACCGAAAATGGCTACATGTGGAGAAAATATAGTTTTGGTTATATTCGTAGCCCAATAATAAACTTTGAGATTTGGTAGAGAGAGGCCACCATCGAATTTGCAATTCTGAAGTAATTTCAGACTAACTCTAGGTGTCTTACCATTCCACAGAAAATGAGATACAACTGAATCAATGTTTTGGAAAAAAACCTTTAGATAAAAATATTGGTAGGCACTGGAACAGAAACAAGAATTTTGGGAGGACACTCATTTTAACCACGTTAATTCTACCGATCAGGGAAAGGGGGAGGGAACCCCATCTTTGGAAATCAGCCTTAATCTCAGTTAATAGGGGAGAATAGTTTACATCATAAAGAGATTTGCAGGACCTGACCACATGAACCCCCAGATACTTAAATCCCGAAGGACTCAGTTTGAAGCGGATATCAGATTGAGAGAGCTGCATTGCTAGGGCATTGATCGGGTGACATTCGCTCTTCGAGACATTGATCTTGTATCCCGAAAACGAACCGAATTTGTGGAAAAAAGAAAGGATAGCAGGGCACGCCCCTACAGGATTTGTGATATACAGTAGCAGATCATCAGCATATAAAGAAAGTTTGAATTCGACATAGGCACGCGTAATGCCACTAAAAATGAGGAAAGACCTCAAATAAATGGACAGAGGTTCTACTGCACGAGCAAAGAGGAGGGGAGACAGAGGACAATCTTGTCTACAGCCACGGTTCAGGGAAAAATAACTAGATTGAACATTATTAGTTGCGATACTGACGCAAGGTGACGTATACAGAAGGCGTACCCATGATATAAAAACATTACCAAAACCAAATCTCTTCAAAACTGCAAGCAAGTAACTCCACTCAACTCTGTCAAACGCCTTTTCTGCATCAACAGAGATTACAACTTCTGGAATGGCAGCGGTTCCTTTCGAGTAAATAACATTGAATAAAGTATGAACATTGTAAAAAGGGTGGCGTCCTTTTATGAAGCCTGTCTGCTCCTGAGATATAATTGTCAGAAGCACCTTCTCTAGGCGACATGCCAAGGCTTTCGCAAGAACTTTTGTAATCCACATTCATCAAAGAGATAGGTCTGTAAGAAGTACAAAGGTCAGGATCCTTGCCCTTTTTCAAAAGAACGCTAATAGAGGCCTGTCTCAAAATGAAAGGAAGAGAGCCATTTGACAGAGATTCTACATAAACAGCATGTAAAAGCGGAATGAGTTGATTATGGAATGCCTTGAAAAATTCAACGGGAAACCCATCTGGCCCAGGAGACTTATTATTTTGCATATTTTGTAGTGCCAGTGTAAGTTCTTGTCATCCAACTGAACAATAGCATCTGTGCTCGTATCCGGAAAATCTAGGTCTTGCAAAAACGCCTCCATATCAGTCAAGTCTGAAGGAAATTCAGAACTATACAAAGATTTATAAAAGGATGAAAATACTGAATTTATAAGGTCAGGTTCCTCCACCAACATCCCCGACTCATCTCTAACACGAGGTATTAAACGTAAGGCTGCTTGTGGACGCAATCGGTGAGCTAGTAATCTTCCAGATTTGTCTCCATATTCGTAGTATTTGGCCCGAGAATGTAGAAGTAACCGCTCTGCTTCATTAGTTGTGTTCAAGTCTATCTCTGTTTTTAATACCACATGCCGCCTTAACAAATCAGGAGACATGGACAAGGCAAGCTGTTGATCCACAGATTCCAGATCGGCTCATAATTTTTGAATGGTTTACGTTCTTAATTTCTTCATATGAGCAGAATATGAAATAATCTGACCCTGTAAGTAGGCCTGTAAAGATTCCCACAGGAGTGTCTTAGAAATGGTCTGAAATAATAATAGGATGATAACAAGTATCTGTCACTTTGGGCATCAGTCTGGCATCAATAAAAAAATAATCGATACGGGAAAATGTCTGGTGTACATGTGAATAAAAGTTGGATTGCGATCCCTCCAGGGGTCAATGTAGCCATTGTCGGACATAAAACTACTTAGAGTTCTAGCCATTTGTGACTGATTCATGCTGACTGTTGAGCGGTCTAGCTGGGAATTCACAACACAATTCATGTCCCTGCCGAATACCAAAAATACATCATTTAAAGATGGTAGTTTCTTAAACAGATTATTCAAAAAGCTAGGATTATCAAAATTTGGTGCATATACATTGACAAGTAGCACTGGAACCCGGTATATAGTCCCTAAAATGATCAAATACCTGGTGTCCTTGTCTGAAATTACTTTGGTCTGTGTGAATGGAACTGATTTACTAATCTGAATGGCAACCCTTCTGGCTTTAGAATTAAAGCTGGAATGGAATACTTTCCACAACCCAGGGCCATGTCTGGTCATTATTTCACATGTGGGTCTCTTGCAGAAAAACAATATCAGGCTTTAAATGCTTTAAATGAGAAAACACTTGATATTCCAACTAGCAAATCTCACATTTAAAGCTTTAATACTTGTCATTAATTTATATCATAACTGAAACTGCAACCACAATTTGACCTCCAAAAAAAAAAAGACAAAACAAAAGAGGGAAAGACAAAAATAAGAGATAAACCCAGATCCCCCTTCCCCCACACCTACTATTACACCATGCTTAAACGATAAGGTACCGATGCAGACTCCACTAGGAGTCATTAACAAAACAACTAAACTCAGTGTATTAGACCTAACAGTCATCTTCATACTTCTCCAAATTCAAACTCAGCAGGAGCCCCTGCACAACAATAATAAAATGTGTAACTTAAATTACAGGGTGTATATTCAACCAGAACAGTGCAACTTGTGTGAACCTGAGAAAGATGTTTGTATATCAAAATAATAAAATATTTGTACCACTGTTACTTACGTCTCAAAGTCAAATTTACTTTGATGTTACATATTTATGTTATATAGGCATTCAAAGTCATTTGGTAGGCAGGTGGCACTCAAAATCGGTTATAACTATTTAAGGGTTTTAATAAAGACAGCAGCCTCCCCAGGGGATATGAAATCCGTTGTAACCCCTCCACTCGTTGTGATCCGGAGGAGGGCAGGATATATCAGACCATACCGTATGCCTGGGATGTCCCTGAGTTGCCTCCTAACATAATTAAAGGCAGCGCTTGTTTTCGCCGTCCGGGCTGTGTGATCCGGAAAGATGGAGATTGTAGAGTCCCCAATCTTGATCCGCTGTTGGGTCCTGGCACGTTGAATGATGTCAACACAGTCTGTGTAATAATGTAAACGTGCTATTATTGGACGTGGCCGCTCTCCGGGTTTGGGCTTGGGGTTTAAGGATCGATGAGCATGATCAGGTGCTTTATCCACATTAAGAGCTTCCTTAAGCAAAGCGGAGGTAGATACCACGGTAACCGTGCCACATTGCTCAGGTAACCCTGAGGATCTACCTTCTAGATCTTCACATTTATTCTCAAGAGCCAGAACTTTATTAGACAGGCTCTCCACTTTACTCTTGAGGTACGCCATGTCGTCTGTGCAAGTTGACAGCGATTCCTCCATTGCAATCACAGTCCCCCTTAGCTCACCCACATCAGATTTTGTAGCGGCTAGATTAGCCGTCAGCTCCCTTTTCACACTTTGCAATTCTGACTTTATTTGGGATAAGTTTTCAGTTATAGCCATCTGTAACTCAGACTTAAAAAATGCCTACCATCTCTTCTCGGAGAGCAACAAGAAGTTCGGCTTTAAAGTTCGCAGAGGCTACACTCAAAGCTATGACGGTGCTAGCGACGCTAACGCCATGAGGCGGCGGTCTGACAGGATCACGCTGGGCCCGGGGATGTAGCCCCTGCATTAGGCCGCGCTCTCAATGCCGTCTGGCTGTCCGCATTTCTGGGTTTTGGAGACATAACGGCATTTAATACAATCAAAAAGTTTCTATGATTTCAAAATCTGTACACACCACGTCAGTCGAAAACTCTCAAGTTTCGGATTTCATGGAGTTTAAACATCGGATCTCAGGCAACATCTGGATAACGATGCTGCTGTGTTTAACAAGCTGTGCACAAATGTGTAGCACAAATACACACTTTATTGTTTATATTTTTTAAGCCTGATCTCGCTGCTAAGCTGCATGAAAAGGTCTGGCCTGCAAATACGTTTAGAGAAATTCTGTTTCCGAGCTGTGAATTCATACCGTGTGATATGAACAGTCGATTTCAATACCTGGAGATGTATGCAAATCCAGGCCACAAAGCTGTTTTAATTCAGGGCCAGTGACCAGGCTATGTTGTTCATTTGAATTTTGGAGTAAGCTACGGAAATCTCTATATTCGTTCTCCACTGGGATGATGGGGCTTTCATAGGAAATGTTGTGTGCGTTCTTGCTGCAGAGGATCTTTTCCGTGATCAGATAAACGTCATTATGAGGGCTGATAAACGATTGAGGTTTTGATGCACGATCCAGGATGTTATTAAGGCTCTGATATCCATTAACCACGATAATCTCGCTGCTGGAGGGTGTGACGTTTTCAGACCCTGAGCTTCCGGTACACGGGGTACACGGGGTACACGGGCCATACTCCAAATCTGTCTGGATCACTGGGTCCAAGTTTTTCTCCAAAGAAGGAAAAATGCTCTCATGCTGATTCAAGTCATAGATACAGTGTCCATTGGTGGGGTTGTGAATCTTGTCAGAGAGTGAAAACATATAGGGCTTGTTACTGAAGTCAGAGCTGTTCCCATACGGCATTAGAACATTACTGTCATTGCTGAGAGATGTCAGGTTTTTATAATATTGTGTTGATGTTGGCATTCGACTGATTGTTGACTGAGATTCTTTCCCATGAGTGTTATTTTCAGGGCTGTTTGCTTCTATACTCTGAATTACCGCTTGGCTGTAACTCACTCCTGACGAATCTCCGTCTTTACCGAAGCTGTTGAGGCTGTTATTTTCACCTCGGACGTCTACCGGAGAAGACGCAGGCCTGTTTGATGTCAGGAAAACAGCAGGAGTTTAGAAGAAAAATCTCTTAACATTAATAAGACTTTGTGTTTCTTTGAATACTTCTCTAATGTGTAAAAATGAAAAGAATTACCAGATCTTGTCTCCGGAGTGGAGCAGCTTTGAAGCGTCGAGATTGTCAGGTGAGAAGTCGTTTTGAAATGACAGCAAGTTTGGGACCTGATGAACGTCAAACATATGAGAGACAGAATGAAATCATAGCTTTTGGAAATAATATAGACATAATGCTCTCTCTCTCTCTCTCTCTCTCTCTCTCTCTCTCACTCTCTCTCACTCTCTCTCACTCTCTCTCACTCTCTCTCACTCTCTCTCTCTTTGTTTCTTTTCATTTCTGTCTTTTAAATAGGCCATTATGCCATTTTAGATAGCCGAGAGCTTTCGTACAGCTGTGTCATGAAACTATGACAGGAATTTGTCATTGAAATTTGGCAACAGAAAGTTCAAATGAAAATGACAGCATCTGAGCGATTACGTGTCCTGCTTACGTGTTCCTGACAATCCTGACAATCAGTAGCATGCTGTGATTTAGAGAAAAGACATGAAGATAACTTTTCTTTGTTCGTTTTTCATGCCACAGGCCCATAATTAAACTGATGGTAAAACGTCTTGCCTTTCGGATGCGGCGTGTACGCTATTCAATCCTCTCATTTAAGTCGTGTTAAAAAAATGGGTACAACAGTTAAAAGGAACAAAAACGCTGCGTACCTGTTTTACAAAATTAGTAGCTATTTTCGGAGTAGGAATCTTGAACCACCAAACAATCAGGATTCTGCAATCAAAAGATTTACACAATGTAATTTAAACTGTAAATATGCTGTTTATATCCCCGCTTTAATACTAACATCCAACTAACTGTAAAAACTGTAAATAAAATATCTAAAGGAAATAAAATGGAAGCCTTCTTACTTGTTGCATAAATAGTAGGTGATAAAAATGCTGATGATCAGAGTTATACATATGAGGGGAATTATTATCTTGACATAGTCCTTTAGAGATGAGGCTGAGGACACAGAAGGATGTAATACAGTCAGTTGTTTATTTTTTGTAAATGGGATCATATATTTAATTGAAATAAAAAAAGACTTACGTGTAGAAAACCTATATGGATCACTGTAATCGCTGAATCTGTCATTGAAGAGTGATTGTATTCTTGCCATCACAATATAGTTGGAATATGACTCAAGGTTTCTGCCTACAAGCTCGTACTTAAACTGGCCTTTTGTTGTTACGGTCACCTGTATGAAGAAACAAAAAATAGCTGCAAATGTAAAGTTCAGTTATTTACGTTTTCACTATTATGCGTACTGACGTACAGCTCACTTACATTTTTTCTCGTCCCTTTGCTTCCTTTGATGTAGTAAGTGAGCTCGGTACTGAATACAAGTTCATTAATCGTATAAGCCGTGTCCCAAGCAATGAGAAAGTTTCCATTCTTTGTTTCCTTGACTGTCCTTATGACAGGTTTTTTAGGTTTAACTGTTTAAAAGAAATGAATTCATGAACTGGCAATAAGTTCAATTATAAATGCTACAAATATAACAGTAACAGATAAATGTGTTGTATATAACAGTATACAATATGATCTAGTTACTGAGCTACTGTCAATAAATTCTCTTCAACACATAAGAATTGCTTGAGATCATTTTGATCCTTCTTATAAATACAGGGAACTGACATTACTAACATGACAAGATGGGGCACATGTTAGAACATAATGTGGCTGATGTTAACACAAGCTGTGGTCAATGATAAAATAAGATGTTGTTAAGATAAGATGTGACTATTGTGGACCACAAAACACCAAACACAGATGAGACGCAGCCGTGTTAATTACTTAAATAATTTAAACACCTCTTTCATTCTCAGACGCTGCAAAAATAAAGTGTGATCATCGCTTAAGGTTAAATTTAAACCATAAACCATTCAGTTAGATGTTGTGCCTACTTACTGGTTTCTGTAGTACCGAAGTTTGTAGTGAACAGTAGGTTTTTGTTTCTCAACACATTAACCTTGTATTCCTCTCCCAAAACAAAGCCAGAGTTCACATGCACTGTGCATTCACATGAGCTGGAATTAAGTTGCTGTAAATCGCAAGTAAATCTTCTGTAAAACAGCAAGGAACAGCAATCTGAACAGATGTGCCAGTTGAGAAAACGTTCATTTTACATATTTTTGGACGTTGTTGTTAATTTAGGGTCTACTGATGTACTCACGCGTTAAATACAGTCACATTGAGACTGTACTCGGGGCAGATGAGCTGTTGGTCTGAAGTCAAACTACACATCATCTCTGTTATGTAATCATTAAGACACTCCAGATCCATCTTAGGCTCTGAAAATATATAGATTTAAGTTGTCAGTGTATTTAAAGTTCTAACTGACAGATAATAATTTACCAGAGGCTTCAAAAACAATGCACAAACTTGCCTGCACTTGTATAGTCTCCAGAAGATTCAGTAAAGTTAAAACTGATCACAAGGCATAGCTGCAGGATGAGGATTATGGCACCCACCCTAATAGGCTGCATGAAATGAAAGTAAACAACAAAAACAGATTATTGTTTATTTAACTGTTTAAATGGACTTTAAAAAAGGAAATAAATAATAATAACAACATAAGATTCAGGGCTAACAGATAGGAATATATATTAATAAAAATATATATACACACACACACATTATATATATATATATATATATATATATATATATATATATATATATATATATATATATATATATATATATATATATATATATATATAAAACACAGCTGAAAGTGAGCAATCTTAGGAGAACTTCTACAGAGATATAAAGGTTTTCACGCGCTTTTACGCGCTTCACTCACCGGTGCGTAAAATGATTTCCAGGTTATTCCTCTCATCTCATCTGTCGGTCTTCTTCGTCCACATAACACGTTTTCTGTTTTAACCGTGTTTACTTTCCATCGCGTTGATGGCACTGAAGGCGCATTTGGGAACCTCACTTCCTTATTGCGGGACTGGGCAGAGTGGGTGTGTTTTTACTGGAACAACTGAGCAACCAGCCCCCCCACACACACACCCTCTCTCTCTCTCTCTCTCTCTCTCTCTCTCTCTCTCTCTCTCTCTCTCTTTCTGACTCACACACATAAACACACACACACTCTGTCGAAATAAGAGAGTCATTTCAGTACAATAAGAGATTACTTTCGAGGATTGCTTAGAAATTATAGTGGCGTGATTAATTATGCCGATATCTGGATAACATATCTCATCTTAATGGAAGAGAAAAATCCATATGAGTCTATACCACTACTCTATACTTAATGGAAGAGGAAATTCCATATCAAGTCAAGTCATGTCATGTTTATTGTTATTTCAACCATATATAGCTGTTGCAGTACACAGTGACATGAGACGTTTCTTCAGGATCATGGTGCTACATAAAACAAAGACAGAGCTTATAGAATTTAAGTAAGTTAGTTCTAGATACATAAAGTGCATCTGTGCAACCTGGTGTAAACAGTGCAAGACAAGACAAACAAGACAGACAAGACAATTACAAGACAATACAAAAAAGACAATACAAAAAAATACAAAAAAGAGAGAACACAAAAGACAACTATCTTAAAATCCGAAAACACATTAACAAATCCGAAAACACAATGACAATTCAGACAACCCGGAAGAGGTTGGTATAGTTTGCAGCCTACCTGAGTATTGTTGCTGACCATGTCCATCCATTTATGACCACAGTGTACCCATCTTCTGATGGCTACTTCCATCAGGATAACGCACCATGTCATAAAGTGCGAATCATCTCAGACTGGTTCTTTTTCTAACTTCGCTCGGTGTTTCACTATGGGAATCGCTTTGGGCATGACCAACTACGGAAGCTCTTATGACACCACGTCTGTCTCTGTCTACGTCATTCGCGCTTTCTTCCCGTGGGAGACTGCAGCAAGCTCTCTCAGCGCATCCCAACTTGCTGATCTCGCTTAACTGTTCAATAGACGGACCATCATTGGATTCCATTGCCGAACACGACATCAGTGGAGGGATTGCAGTGAGTGACAACCCTACATTTGGAATAACGTCCACGTCGTGGCGAGCTATTCTTATCCCCTGCTGCATGTTTAGTTACAGCGGTAGGAAAAATCTGATTTGCTTCGGTCTATGTGTCAAGGCGGACCTACCAGAGGTTTAATTCGAAAGTCTAACAGGCTAACGAGTTGTGACGAGTCTTTAGACTGCGCTATGTCGACGGTGATTATCCCCGCCAAAGGGCATGAGTCAAAGACTAAGGAGGCTGTATCCCACGTTTGTCCATCATCATGTGGATCTACCATCTCGGGCAGGGACCCTCATCCTATGTGCATAGTGTGTATGGGCCCTAAGCACACTCAGACGTCCCTAGCGGACCCGCAGACATGTGCTCACTGTGTGTCGTTGCCAGTGAAAATCTTGGAAAGGAGGCTGAAAGTGTCGGTAGCTAACCAGCAGGACCCTTGCTTGTCTGAAGCTGCCTCGACAGACACGGCCCATCTGCCGCGAGCAAGGTGTGCAAACAGGCCGCAGTTAAGCCAAGCCTAGCCTGGCCAGCTGCCAGAGCTGCTGAAGGAGCCATGAGAGACCTTTATGATAGGAAAAGGCTGCCGCCGACCCACTCAGAGATGAGACAGCGCCTGCATGCCGTGCCTGCGTGCATAAAGGAGATGTCTCGATATTGGTCTAGCCCCTTTAAAAGTAAGCTCCCCACCAAGGGACACTCGATGTTGGAGATTCATGGGATGGAGTAGCTGGGGTTGGCCGGACCCTCAGCAGTGGAGCCTTCAGTGGCATATCACCTCCATCCCAATCGACAATCTGTTTTCTCCTCATCGCAGTTTTCACTGCCAAGTAAGGCGGACCGTTTGACCGCCGCAACCTTTCAGAGGGTGTACAAATACGCGGGGCAGTACATATGCCCGCTGAATGCTGTGACTTTACTGTCAGCATATCAAGCTTTTGGGAGATTTTAGAGGAGATGGGGTGGCAGTTGGACTCAGGTGTACCGAACCCGGCACTCTGGGATGAAATTTGTGTTGTGAACGATATGATTTTGCGCTCCTGTGGTTCAGGGCTGCGGCCACGTAATGGGCCTGGCCGTGTCAGGTGAGAGAGAAACCTGTCAGGCCTGGACGACACTCAGAAAGCGGAGGTGATGGCTGGCCCTTACGACCCGACTAAGGGCTTGTTCGGGCCCGCTCTAGAGAAAATGAGGGAAACCAGTACCCTCAGAAAACAGGAGCATGAGGCTTTTCACCTCTGTTTGCCACGCAAGCAGGCGGCACGACCACCCTCTCAGCTGATGCGGTAGGGCTTTGCAGCAGCCGCAGCATTAAGAGGGTGGCCAATGACTGCGAGAGCTGTGAGACCTCCTCACAGCGGACAGGTCGGTCAGAGACCGCATCCGGATGGCTCCGGACCTTGGGGAAAGCATTCCGAGGAAAGGAAGAAAAAGCGTGCGACCTGACACACAGGATTTTCCCCGGTCCTTCTCTCTCCGCCCGTGAAGAGAAGAAGGCGGGAGTTCAGCCCTTCTGTTATAAGTTCGATAAGGGCTCATTATGTTCGCTCTCCTCCAGTTCAGAGAAAATAGGGAGGTCAGAGCCATATGCAGTGTCACCAAGCACTTACACACACAAGGCAGTTGATGATAAAACATGCATTATCGCAGCCAAGCCACGGGCTGAGGGCGATTTGCTCCCCGGGTTCGAGAAATATGACAATAAATGTTGCATTATCGTAGCCAGGCAAACAGCCGAGGGCAATATGTTTAAAAAAACCCGAAAAATGCAAAGACACGAAATGCGCTTTACTTTTCTTTTTTACTTTTCTTTTTTTTACCTTTTTGGGCCTTCATCAGAAAACAAGACTAGGCACACAGTTGTCAGGAAGATGCCACCTCATGTGGGATATTTGTGCGGAAAGTAAGTTTATGTTTTTGTCATTTCATTTGTCATATCAGCCATTCTATGTCTGCCTTATTATTATTATTTAAACGATGTTTTGATGTCACAAAATACTTTGTTTTCTACTGTATTAACAGTTTGGTAGTCTATATTTTAATTATCTTCTAAACAATAATAAATCAGTTATAAATTTGCCATATTAGTATGCAGAGAAACTACTGTCAGAGGAGCCTCTGACATTTCCTAACAACACTGCTGCAGTAAAACTGTATCTGAGACAGATTGCAATGACCCTGTTAATGAGACTGGTACATTTGTTTAATTCTGTGGTTTTAACTTATGTAATACATTATTTAAATGATTAACACATGCATGCAATTATTCGGGATCTCATCCACCCCCAGTGCCTTGACACCGAGGAACTTCTCAACTACCTCAGTGACCTCAGCTTGGGGGATCGACAAGTCCACAACCGAGCCCTCAGCCTCCACCAGTGGTGTAGTCTAGTTTTTTGTAGTGAGTATACTGTGATTTTTTTTCCCCCTCCCAGCCTCATATGCACCCATCCTAGAGCGACACCTCATAGGCACCACCACAATTACTAATGCATAAAATATGCATCTACATGTAATTGTGAGCATAATGTAATTGTCAACATTCCAATTTATTATAAGCAACAAAATACAGTCTGCTGATAAAAAATCTGCGTATCACATAGACTACACCAGTGCCTTCCACCGTCCGAGAATGTCCCCAGTCGAAGTCAGCAGATTCCCACTCCCACTGTAAACAGTCTGTGCAGGGCACTGCTTCCCCCTCCTGTGGCGCCGGACGGTTTGACAGAATTTCTTCGAGGCCAACCGATAGTCCTTCTCCATGGCCTCACCGAACTCCTCCCAGACCCGAGTTTTCGCCTCCGCAACCACCCGGGAAACTCGAGAGAAATACACCACAGTAAATAAAATGGAAATAATTTAATGTTCCGTGGGCGACCCGGTACCATTTGGTCCGCGGCCCGGGGGTTGGGGACCACTGCTCTAGACCGGAACATTAAATTATTTCCATTTTATTTACTGTGGTGTATTTCTCTCGGGCTTGTGTGACTTTCCATGAACGAGAGGTTAACCGGGAGCTGAGAGACGTCACCTAAAGCCGCACCGATACCGCGCATGCGCAAAATATCATGATTTCGGGCCAGATTTAGGTGACGTCTGGAGCTGAGCGGCTGCAAGCGGCAGTGGTGTTGTAGCTTTGGTGGAGAGAGAAGGTGTGTATCGCTCTTCTCTCTGTTCACCGGTACTTTGTCATGTTTAACAGTGCTTGGTGTACGTGTATATTGTGTTTGCTCAAATTTAATTAGCAAAAATGAGCACGAAACAGACGTCGTTAGAAGGTTAGAAACTCTGCCGGTGTTATGGATTAAAAGTCATGGCGAATACCCTGAGATTGTCACCACAGCACTTAAATCCCCATTGTCATTTCCGACATGCTATCTGTGTGAAGCGGGGTTTTCTGCAGTGAAGGCAACCAAAACAAAACAACAGAATAAACTGGACATAAGCGACACACTTCGGGTGTCATTGTCTCCTGTTACCCCAGATGGAACCGTCTCGTTGTAAAGAAACAAGCTCAGGGTTCTCATTGATTTAGCGTCGTAGTGAGTTAAAAATGCATGATTAAATACAATTAAGTTAAAATTATTTATTTTAATTTAATTGTTTAGCTGCCACCCCCACCCCCAGCGGGCCGCGGTAAAATTATCAAACATTGACCGGTCGGCGGCGAACAAAATGTTGGGGACCACTGCTCTAGACGACATATTTTAAGCTGCATTTTAGCAACAGCGCCCTCTATGGTCACAACATACGATGGGTCACAGATTTCGGTGTAACACCGGAAACGCTACCTTTAGTGTTTATTTTCATGCGATATGTTACTCCATAGATTTGTTCACTACTTAGGCCACAAAATAAAACAGTCCACGCGCACTTTAGAGCACTATCTAGGGCCCTATGTGCACTAAGGAAGCCATTTTGAAATACGGCCGTGTGCTAGCATGTTAATATCATCGGATGCGACGTTATAAACTTCTTCTGTAAGTAAACAAGTTATCTGTCGAGTTTATTATTGCTTCAAAACACTAGCTGCCGAAATAAACAGTGTTATATACTGTAACTTTTAACAGTTTAATGTCAGCTTTTACTTCTTATTCTTTTACTAAGAGAGCGAAAATAATAAATAACTCTAAGTTAGCATTAGCGTTAGCATTAGCAATAGCAATGATTCTGTTTTATGTGTTTTTTTATTTGCTTGTATAAAAATAACACAATCCAAAAAATGTCCTACAGGTTCAACTTGTCTTAGAAATACATCAATAAATCGCTCAGTTCTCCAAATAATTTAATAACTTGATGACTAGATAATGAGGTCCGTCTGGGGCATCATTTTAACTGGAATTAGAGCCTTTATGTTGGCTAAAAATGATAATTAACAGCTAATAACAGCTTGTTGTCATTTTTTTTCTGGACGATAAAAACACTGCAGTTGTGTAAAGGACACACACAAGACCATAGAGATAAAGCTTAAGACTGAAATAAGAGGAAAAACATGAACCAAACATCACAACAGAACAGACACTTATATGACACTTATATATTAAATATCTACTTCAAGGATTAAATCATGTATCTTTCGTCACATAATCATGAGAAAAAATAAAATAGAGTCATGACTTGGTTGTGTAGCTCTATAACCTATAATAGTGACTGTCAGTTCACTAGTATATAAAGCCTCCAGTGAAGGATGGTGTTTGTTTATAAGAGAGGACTAATATTTTTTTACTATTAATATTTTAGTATCAAAGTTACCATTAAAACAAATAAAATGTAAAAATGTGTCATTTTTTATGATTATCATTTTCAGCACGAATTAGAAATATAAAAAATCTTTCTTTGATAGATTAAATGTATATTACACTTAACAACAGTATTAAATGGGATATATGTTTTACATTTATGGTTAAAATTAGTGGTTACATTCATGAGACACTTGAGGACACTTAATCAGATTTAAATAATCTGGTGTGTTAGACATTATCAATCACACGACAGTATGGTCATTATTTTAATGGCTTTGTGGAGAACATTCAAGTCAGTTTGGTGTGAAATAGAGGGAGGTAACGGATTCTCATAACCTGTAATAGTGCCTTATCAAATTTGGTGACCCTGCTATAAGTTTGTTTCTGTTGATATTGATATGAGACCCAAATCCATTTCATTATATAATATAGAGGGTGTTGGGCATCACCAGAGTGAATTTGGAGAACAATAACGAATTCCAGTATTTTATTCAGCACTTTATTTCCGAATAACAATAATTCAAATGTTTTCAAATTTGTTTAATTCAAATTTGGAATAATAATAATAATCTTATTGTTGTGTTATATTTAATTTATATAATTAATTATAATTAATATATATAACTAGATTTGTAAAGTTCGTCGTGACAAAATTTGATGTTGGCTTTGATGAGGCAAGTATTCGCAAAGGCCGGTGCTTTTTGGAGGCGAGTGGACATAAGGGACAGTGTTACTTTTGGAGGCAAGTGGACAGAAAGGTTTTTTTCAGGACTCATTTTTTTAAGCACACGCGTAAAGGTGTGGTGGTCATGTGACCACAAATTATAGTGCAATATAAAGTCATGTTTCACAAACAAAAACCACATCAACAGTTTTTTTTTCTTCTTTTCTTTCAGTTTATCTGATTCCCTTTATAGAGAAGACGATCCGGCAACATGTCCCGTCCTATGGGTGACAGCCATAAGCGGTTTTTACAGACCATGATGAGGAACGGTATAATCAGTAGTGTTCAAGCCAAGGCACTTTATCGCCATTGTTGTGAGACTCACGGAGGTATGTAAGTTATTGTCTGTGGTGAAATACAGAAAACCAGAAAACAACCATTTGTACATCGAACTCCTCTAACAAGGTTTGTTTTTGTGTTGTTCCTCTGTAGCTCATTATTTGCCAGATAAGTTGGAGGAATTCATCGACGTCATCAATACTAACCTTCAGCCCATGTTCATGCACGTTAGAAAAGGCACGTCAGAAGAGGACGGAGCACAGCACTACGCTTTGGTCAGGAAGAGGTTTAACTCTGTAGATTAGGCTTAGCTGTGAGCCAACAAATCATAATGTTTTCTTTTTCTCCATGCAGGTGAACGTGGCCGAAACAGACATCACGAGAATGTCTTCTGATTACGCGGATAACGAACTGGAGCTGTTCAGGAAAACGGTAAACACGTTTGCTTCCTCTTATCTTCGGCTCTGTTACAATAACAATTAATGCCATCAAAATGATGTTCATTTACATTTCATCCCACAAACCTTATTTCTCCTCGGCTTAACCTGTCGTGGTTATATCTTTTTAACTCAGATGGATCTGATTTTAGACGCCGAGAACGGTAGCGCCTCTTCCACCGATCTCCTGAATTGCGCCGATCGTCTCCAGACGAAGAAAATGAAAAAGAAAGAGACGGAGCAAGTGCTGAATAAGTTTGTTCAGGACAAATGGTTAAGTGAGGTATATCTTCTGTCTTGATTACAGTGACGCACTTTGCCTCAGTTTTTCATGACATGGATTCCACAAGATGTTGGATCCGTTCCTTTGAGATGTCGATCTGTGCTGACTTTATTGCTTCGCTGTAGCTTTTTCAGGCGAACTGCCTTTCTGTGAATCTCCAGTTCTACCTCATCTCAAAGGTGTTCTGCTTGATTTAGAGAGCAAGGCCACTCACTCGTGACCTGATAACACTTCTTAACACTTTCAGGCTTTGTTGAAGACATATTAAGAGAAATTCCTGTTAGATCGGGAACATGCCGGAGCTTGGAGCATAATTATGGAGATTGGATTCTGACCGAATATTTCTATATCAATTCAATATATTTAAAGTTACCTAGATAGTTTATCTTAGGCTTTAACTAAGTATCGTGTGTTTAACGTTAAAGGTGAAGACTGAATTGATATTTTTTGATGTCTCTGTCTTTTCCAGAAACAAGGAGAATACACTTTAAGCACTCGTTGTATCATCGAGATGGAGCAGTATATGCGTACAGTTTACCAGGACCTCATCAGGGTGTGTCACGTGTGCCACAACATCGTCTTACAGGTGAGCGACATACCGGCTGAAGATCCTTCTGGTCTTAGCGCTCAGTAGCAGATCACTGTAAAAGAAACACCTTCAAGGAAGTGTAACCACTGTGCTTCAGTAATACAGTAAATCCTGACGGCACAGCAGAGCCGTAGTAGATTTCTCAAGCTGACGGTGGGGGACTTCTCTCTGTATAAGCACAATGCATATAAACGTTCACTCGCTCATTATTAGGAGCACTTCTACCCTTCATTTCTGCCTCCCTGCTTGGGAGGAAACTAGAGAAGCTGGATGAGAACATGTAGAGAAGCAAACACCGAGCTGTTAGGTCGCAGTGTCTCCCAGTGCAACACAATCATCAGGGTCGAACCTCGGTTCCACGGCCCAGTCACAGTCTACCTCAGAAAACACCCCTCAGTATGTAATTTCACCACATCATGGGGGACGTGATGGCTTAGTGGTTAAGGTGCTGGACTACTGACCACCAAGATGCCACTGATGGGCCCCTGAGCAAGGCCCTTAACACTCAATTTCTCAGTTGTATAAAATGAGATCAAAGTCACTCTGGAAAAGGGCGTCTGCCAAAACGCCATAAATGTAAACACCAGCTCCCACTTCCTTCCCCGTTTAGCATTTTATCAAATCACCCGTGTCCGCTCACGTTGTTCTCTACATTTAAACGAGTTTATATCTGTACTGGCTTTAGACGAGTTAATATACAGACGCGGTAGATTTAATCATAATGCTGAACATACTAATCACTGTTTTTTTTTATTTATTTCTTTTGATAAGGTATGATTAGAGTTTTCTCTCAGATTAACGTTTGCCAGCCAATTTGTTTGAAGGTCACTAGAGTCGAACAGAAACCAAAGCCTGTCAGCCCTGAAACTGTAAAAGCGAAGTAGCTTTTTATGAGCTTTATTACATAAGACACGCTTTGCAGAGGCGTCCGTGTTTTTCCCTTTTTACATCCTGATGCTGGAAATGACGCCAATACGAACGCAGGATTAATTTGTGTCTACGTGTGGACCGTTCCTTTAAAGTAGCGTTGATAAATCATGATATAAGATATCTGCTCAGTGTTGGTGAAAATATATATAAACGATGTTCTGACGTCTCGGTGACTAATCCTATGCTTCATATTTCCAGGGCCAAATCTGTGAAAACCCTGATTGTGGGATCAAGATGCATTATTACTGCGTTGCCAGATATTTTAAAGGGCGCATCGACCCACACTGCCCTTCCTGCAGTGCCTTCTGGGCTCATGAGGTCCCCGGTAAGAGTCTTTATTACGCACAGATTTGGTGCAGATGGAAAAAAAAAAAAACACTGACACTTTGTGTAATTGTTCATGTCGCTGTGTCAGAAATCCAGCCGGAGTCACAAAGCCAGTCTTCGTCTGCCAGAGAGACGTCTGCTCCTACACCGTCTACGGTTGCCACACGACGCTCCAGGAGGCTGTGACGTCACACACCGCATCCTCATCTCAGGGCTGGAGTGGAGAATAAAATGTGATACCGTGGTTGTATTTTATTTGTTCGTTTTTATGTAACATGCTGTACAGGATGTACAACGGTAAGCAACTGCACTATAGATATCCTGAAATAAATAACAAATGGAAATAACTGCTGTATAGTATAGTAAATATTCAGAATAGGAAATTTATCGGATTATATACTTTGCCTCTAATGTCCGTCACTTCTTTTTATATATTTTTGATACATTTAATAAACGAATGTTTATTGTTTGAACATATCGAACTAAATGGATTATTTGCTGGACCTGGTGTTAACTTGGCTACAGTAAACACATGATATACCGTGTGTAGGTGAGAGTACTGTATAAAGTTCCTCCTGATACGAATAAAACAGGAACATCAGTCTCAATCATTATAATAACAAATGCCAAATAATTACTAACAATAAGTAGCTGAGAGGTAGTGAGTCTTACTGTCAGAACTGACCGTGTTGGGTTCAGGACACGTCCAAGCCGTACACATCCGTATTACGTCGGTGATGGGGAATCAGAGGCAGAATCTAATCTAGAGTAATCCTGTGAGACGTGTGTGTGACGCTCACAAACTGAATTCAATATATCTACGTTGTCAACATCTGGCATTGTGACCTTTGGTAAGGTTTTCGAGGTACTTTGTAGAATCTGGCACGGATTTTATATATATATATATATATATATATATATATATATATATATATATATATATATATATATATATATACCTCCAAAGATGGGATACGCGAAGAAAAGAATTCCACGGTGCTGTAATGTAGATGTGGTGAAGATAAAGGCCCCAATTCATTAATTTCAGGGATACGGGAAAAAATCTTTCACAGAGGCGTAGGAAATTTATGTTTTGTAATTGTGATGTGAAGAACGCTGATGATCTCACAACAATGACAACAGCCAAGGAGTGGGATATATGGTGTATGGTAGCCTAGTGGTTAAGGTGTTGGGCTACCAATTGGAAGGTTGTGAGTTCAATCCCACTGTTGGGCCCCTGAGCAAGGACCTTAGCCATCAAGTGCTCAGTTGTATAAAAATGAGATTTTTATCGCATATTCGCTCTGGATAAGGGCATCTGCTGAATGCTGTAAATGTAAATATGAGGCAGAGAGTGAATGGTCAGTTCTCGAAGTTTGTGATTTCTAGACAACAGTCAGAGCATTTATAAATTGTCAGGTCTTGTGGTGTTTCCTGTATCCTGTAATTAGTACCTACCAGGGTCACGGACCTCCGTCTCGTCCGAGCCCATGGAAGAGCTACCGTAGCACAAAGAGTGTTAAAAAGTGAATGTTGGCTGAGATAGAAGGGAGTCCGAGGTCCTGTGGAAGCCTACGTAATATGAGACAGGTGGGTTTAACGTTCTGGCTACTTGTCACGGCAGCTTTAAATTAGGATACGGATGGAGGGAATCGTATTTAACAATGCATATCACACAATTATTATAAAACTAAATGTTTACTGAAACATTTTGCTTGGAAAATAACCTGTACGATTTAAACACTGTAAAAATGACCATTTTTTTTTATTCATGGTTAAAAAATAAAAATGGAGACACTCTTCTGGAGAGTTAAGATCATGACCACCAGAAGCTAACAGAAAAGCTGAGCTCCAGTGAGCGCACGTAATGCCAGTGCTGTCTGGGGATGAAGAGAACTTCACCAGGCTCAAGCACACACTCCTGAAAGGAGGCTTTGAGGAAGTCTGGGAACTGGACCACGTCTGGATTTTCAACATCCACCTGGAATGGAAGTCATCATCATCATCATCATCATAAGGCACATGTATTAATTTATGCCACCCACCCAAACGAGGTTGCATCGAGAGATGAACAGGTTTAGAGTGCAGTGTGTACCTGGCTGGTGTTGTGCAGAAGCTTGGACTGATGTGGATAAAGGTTCTCGCTTTCATCGGTGCTGTACAGACGAATGTACTTTCTCCCAACCACCTGTTATTCCCCGGAGAATAAAATCCCACAGTGAGAAACAAATACTGTGTGTTGCAGAAAATCGGCACAGATGGTCGCTAACATTTTACCTGAGCCAGAAAGTTTTGCTCGGGATCCTGATGCAGTGGAGAGACGGTCCCTCCTGGCCCGAACCAAGCGTTAATCGTGATGTCATCTTCATCTCGCTCTCCAAGGCAACAGTAGTCAGGGATACGGATATCTTCTTTCAACTCCGGCACCTGGAAGAACGTCGATTACTGTTAGCTTCGTGTTCTAACTCGTTAAGACAATAACTAAGTCTGAACTTCACGACGCTGTAAGATGAGGTCCAACAGCATGTGGAGTCAAAGACATTTTAGCTGTTTACCAAAGTATACTGATGTTGATAAAAAATGATTATTTCAAAGTGCAGATATTCAGCTTTAATATTGAATCCTTTAACAAATCCTTTACAGTCAACTGTCTGGGCTTTTTCCCTGGTGATGTTCTGCCTGGTTTTTCCTGCAGCTGTCTTCACTTTCTGCTCGTTTATGAGGTTTTTGCAGCTCAGTTAGATTCAGCTCACTGTGAAATCTCCACTGTGAAACTCCGTCCAATGAGTTTAAAAGCATTTGGCAAAAGGTGAGAAGATATTATCATCATGTGGTGAACCTTCTGTATTTCCTCTGGTGGAATCTTCTCTCAATTGTTGACTTTGACACAGATACATCGACCTCCTCAAGGATCTTCGTGATCTGGTCAACTGTTGTGTAGGGATTTATTTCACCAGGGACAAAATTCTCCTCATCTATTACAGTTGTTTTCTGTTTGTCTTTAGGCCTGTTGGATTTCCTGAGATCATCAGCGTGTTCTTTCTTTTCAAGAACCAACTAAATAGTAGATTCTGCTCTCGCTCTCATTCTCTCTCTCTCAGGGTCTCTCTTTCACTCTCAGTATTTCTCTCTCTGTTTCTCTTTCAAGACTTGATCTTTTAAAAAATAAGACTCGAGTTGACTCCGGTATCTTGTTGTACACAGATATGTTCAAATATTCTGTGTTTATAAAATGGACTTGACGGTAAATAGTGTAACAAATGAAACTGTCATCACTCATATATTTCCTTATGTGTATATAAACATTATGACGCTTAGCGCATGACCAGGACGAGTCAGAACAGTAAAACAGAATGTCACCTGATCAAAAAGCTGATGCTGAGCCAAGTATCCTGTAACATCCTCCCTCTGTAAACACACACACACACAGCTTTATAACCAGCCCCAGTGATTTTACACCGAAAAACTATCATGGTATATAGACAGTAAAACTGTACTTGGCCTAAAATGTAGCTGTCGATGAACTCGTTCACTGTAAGGAGCTTCTGCGACCACTCTTCATCAGTGTACCGGGATCCCAGCTCGACAGGAACCGTCCGGAAACCTGCTACCGCTCGCAGATACTCTATACTTGTGCAAAATAAGAAAAAAACAGATTTTAACTATGCAGAATCACATAGTGTTTAATTCATTTAATATTATTAGCATTTATTAAACACAAATCATTCAATTATGGGAAAAAGATGTCGCTCGCTTTATTATTGCTATTCGATCAATTTCCTTCCTATCGCTTTCGATTGCTGTGCACACACAGACACACTTAGAAAAGCATTTATTTACACTTTATATACCTCCAGGTGTGCTCACTGAAGGCAGGCCAGTGGTCGATGATTCCCTCGAGTATGACTGGAATTTGTGGCTCCAGAAATCCTGAGCGGAAACTTTCCAGAGCTGGGCATCGAATCCTCTGTACTGACAGTGCAGGGTTGATTATGGGCTTCAGGATACACTCTTTTCTAACTTTCTATTGACAGAGAAAACCTGAAGTGAGCATACAGCTTTGTCTGAGGGCTGTCTATACCAGTCAAAAAGCATCATCATCATCATCATCAATAGTATAGTTAACAATATTAAACGATCGAGTTCATGCATCTGAACATCATGTAAAGGATCACCTTTGGACAAGGCTGTTCCATGTCCACTACTTTGTCAGGAATCACTTTATTTTTCAGAACTACTATAAGTCTTTGTAGAACATTATCCATAACAGAGGCACCCATGAGCAAACCCATGTCACATGTCTTTATCGCATCCTGGACCTTGTCTTGTGATGTCTCTCCTCGACACGTCCCTACAGCTTTAAACAAGCAGCCGTAAGAGTAAACACGTCTCCATTCCTTGTCCACTTCTCGCCATGTTCCTGTGTTGAGCTTCTCCCAGGAGTAATCAATAACAACCTGAGCTTTTTCAATACAAGAGGAGATGAATGATGTGTACAGCTCCTTTCTGCTGAGCTCTAACATCACCAACACACTGGGTTCAACTACATCACTGAACACAAGGGGGAACTCGGGTTCAGACGCAGGCAGCAGTGCCATCACGTCTCTCCAAACGTGATCCATGACTCCTGCATTGATGACGTCGTGTTTGTTTACAGTCTCGTGTTCAGCACACGTTGTCCATCACAAACCGCAAAAACAACTATTAACACGCTGTAGATTTTCGAAAAGCCACGTTTATACACATCTTCCGAGTCAATAAGACAATTCTGAAATAATTTCATTCGTTAAATATGTTTAATTATGTAAAAAAACAAAACAACAACAACCCGATAAACGTTTCTAAATAGATTTACTGCGCCACATCAAAAACCGTCCGTATTGAAACCTTGCCCCTACACACTGAGTTCCTAGTGCTATTTTCTTTCGTAATTACGTATATAATATCTGTTAAAACCTGATTAAGAAACTATTTGAAATGTTTTATCATAAAATGTTTTTTTTTACTTGGCTTAGAAAGCCTTTTTAGGACAGATTACTGCTGTGACAGTCATGACTTCCTAGTTAAACTAATATATATTGCCAGTGTGCTAGACCCCACTTTACCCCCCCTCCCCCCATTATCAGCCCACTGGACCATGAAGCTGAAGGAAACTGATCACAATTTATCTTTTTTTCTGTCTCCTCAACACGAGAACATGGTCATTTACCTTCTAGATGACCTGTGAATTTCAATTAAAGGCTTCCTGAGGCATCCAACACATGGAATGAGTTTCATCCTTGGCAGGGTTGAAATAAAATAAATACCAGATGACATTTATAGGTTAATCAGATTGATAGGATGCTACAGGAAAGCCTAATAACTTTAAGATACTATGTGCAAGCATCCTTAATAAATATTCATATGCGTATCATATACAGGCCGGAGAGTTTATTAAACCGGTATTAAATATTTACGTTTGCTAAAGTTACAGATGCTCTTTTTATGTGAACTGATAACATGAGTTTTTAATATTTTTTGCTCGATTTGTCGTTGATTTATGAGTAAACATGTACGATTAAATAATTTTGCTTGCTGTACAGCAGCGTGGAGTCACTAGCAAGTAATGGAATAAAATAAACAGTAAAATTAGAGAATGTCATTATTTCATTCATTTTGATCATCCTATAATACTCCAGTAAACTATTATAAGAGAGAGAAAAAAAACGAAAAAGAAAAGAGGAAATAAAGAAAAAAATATTTGGAAAAATATATTTTTTGGTATAATTTTGGGCTTTGGGGCTATAAATGTGTCCAGATAAATGACGGAAACTCCTATTATCATTGAGCTCTCTTTCTCTCTCTCTCTCTCTCTCTCTCTCTCTCTCTCTCTCTCTCTCTCTCTCTCTCTCTCTCTCTCTCTCTCCCCCTCCGTGTATGTCTGTCTGTCTCTCTGTCTCTGTCTCTCTGTCTCTGTCTCTCTCTCTCCCTCTCTCTCTCTCTCTCTCTCTCTCTCTCTGATAAAAAAGAATAAACATACATTGGGGTTGATTAGATTAACAGGCGTTTTATATATATATATATTAAACAAGATGTTGATGAGATTAACGTTGAGCTCAAATCACTACTGAAATGCACAGCAGTCATATAAAAAAGAAAGAATAATTAAATAGATAAGATAAACCATATATCTAAATATTTTTAAAGATAAATAATATGCACAAAGGATGTAAAAAGCACAGCACTGGAATAAATAGTCTGTTCATGCTTTGTACGAACCCCTTCATATTAATCTTCTATCATGTATCTCTGCGATGTTACAACAATAAGATGATCTCGGAAATGAACAGGCTTTGTAGATTTGATTAGACTTACTGTAGGACTAAGCGAGTGCATCATCCAGGCTTTGTAAAGTAGCTGTTTTGCACATTGCTTTGACAGTTATTTCTAAACTGTCAGGTCTCAGTATCATCTGTGATAATATGTTAGCGCCTCTGACACCTGCTGCTGAAATTCTGACAAGCTGTGAAGACACGCAAGCACTGGAAAGCAAGAGAGACAGTTTGGTTCTCTATTACATCTGGGTTTGCTTCAAATGAACCACTCGTGAAATGCCTATAATATCGTGGGGCAGCTGGAAAAGCTGACTCGACACTACAGTACTTCTCTGCCCTCGATGACTTTGCCTGTGTATGAAACACACAGTCTTGGCTTCAGCTGGTGTTGCACAGCATGTGCTCTCTCCTCGCTTGCTTTCTCACCTTTTGGCGTTACGGATGAAAGCTTTGTTCCTGGCACATGACATTATTATCCTATTTACTTCAGTATTGCGACACGGTTCTGACACGAACTCGAAAGCTTTCTCTTTATTAACGACAAATTTTCCCTAAATGATTTGTATGTATGTGTATTGATCCTATTTTATTGCTGATACAGAAATATCTTTACTGCTGAAATGAGCTGATCAGCTAAAACGGACCCAAAGCAAACACAGAGAAGGAGGAGGAGCTTTTTCAGGACCTCAACCAGGAAAATACACAGGACTGAAGCTTGGATTTATCTGGACACTGAATACTACAGCCAGATTGTTTGCTAAGAATATAGCGCAAATATTACAATAAATGCACACATCTGAAGCAGTCATACTGTTCTGCTATCAATCAATCTATCTATCTATCTATCTATCTATCTATCTATCTATCTATCTATCTATCTATCTATCTATCTATCTATCTATCTATCTATCTATCTATCTATCTATCTATCTATCTATCTATCTATCTGATATCGGCCCCTCTGGGAAAGACTCCAGGTTCCCTGCATACCTGTGTAGTAAGTGCCACAGAAAACTGATGGATGGATGGATGGATGCATTATCCAAAGCCCAAGTGCCAGGCTGATTATTTGTATTCTAGGAGTGTAATACAATTGCTATAGTCTGTATCTGTTTCTGCTTTCGACCCTTAGCTAATCACAGCCATGCTGATGTTCAGCTGTAGCCTGATCTATAGACAAAAACTTTATACAGTGTGGCCAAATGTTTTTGTTTTTTTTTTCCCCTCAAGGAGCTACCAGTGATTAATAGCACATCGGCTAGCTGGATGGCTAGCTCACATTGATTTCTACATTCTCATTTATGACAAATTGGTGTTCTTTCTTCTACATCTACAACTGATGAGCTTTTATATTTTATTGTCTTATGTAAAGTTATGTTTTGCAATATCCGATGCTGATGTCATTATCACTATTGTAACGGTTTCAGACTAGGAAGTAGACTTTTACTTGATTTAACATCTGTATCTCTTTATCTGTTCTTTCTAAAGTCACAATGCTCTTAGTCACATCCCTACAGTATTATTACCACAGCAGGCTGTTTCTCTGGTCCTCTGTCCTCAGCTCTACACTAGTCACTAGGTAGTTTATTACTGCCATTATTTTTACACAAAGCTCTTTAATGGTTTTCAGATCCTTCTTTCTTCTTTCTCTGCTAAACCCTAGAATTTCACTGCAAACACCACGAGAGATTTCAGCTTCGGCTTTCCAAAAGGAAAGAAAATGCATAGACTAAAACCTCTCTGAGAGTATATGACGAAGAAACCTTGAAACACTAAACGGAACATCATCATCATGTGTGTGAGAGCAAGTGGAGAGAGGGATTATAAATCATTTCCCTTCTACAACTGTGTTCTATATGTCTGTCTTGTTGAAGTGATGAAGAACTGATCACTGATGGAGGCTCCAGTGTAAAACTCTTCATATCGACTGCAGTCCAAAGTCACCATGGTTTCTGATGGAAGATTTACCATCAGCATTGATCTTATGTATCTCAGGCTCCATGTGGTCCATCTTCAGGAGCAGTGATGAGACTCCGAGCAGAAGTAGAGCATCAGGATGGATCAGGCAGGTCGTCAGAGCAGAAGGGTTCACGAGCACTGGATTACGCTCTTCTTTGTTCGTGTGTTTAGTGTCTGGATTGTTTAAAAATTTCAGAATCCCCATGTCTTAATATACAAATCAGCTCATTTCTGTCTAATGAAAAATTTAATTTCTTTCTAGTTTCTAACTGAGATTAAAAATTGGATACAAAATCAACCTTTTTATGTGGCAACCAGTGTTTACACAGAACACCTACAAACCGGGAAAAACACTGAACGTTGGATGTGTTGAGAGCTGATGTGTAGATTACATGAATATAAGCGACAGGTGAGTACGGTAGATCTCTGCAGGTTTACCGTTAGGATAAAAAAACCTGCCAGAGAAAAGCATAGAATAAAATATCTATAATTCACACTGTGTATTTTTGTGTATATTCTCTTGATTCTTCCTATAGGTGCATGTTAGCTTATGTATACCTGGTTTTATAGAGATATTCATGTACAGAGGCATCAGGATACAGCTGTATCTGGATCACTGGCTCGTCTTTGCTCCCGTCACGGAGCAGGTCATTCAGCACACGTCCATCCTAATCGCTCACATTACAGCCTGATGTCATGATGAACTGAGAAAAGAGCTCTCTGACACCAAAACACTGAAGACAGGTTCATGGAGAAGTAGGTTAATCGGCTGTTTGGAGCAAATTGCAGTCATCTGATCCTAATATTAAAAGGTAAGACACAGGAAGCTAAACAGACATCACAGCAGGATGTATCCCTGACTGCTATCGTTATATGCTTCTTATATAGAAGCATGCAACACTAGGAAGTCTGCACCGCTGCTACCTTGATGTTACGGGTTCTAAGCAGGCTTTCATTCACACTGGTAACTTACTCTGAAATAGAGCACGGTTTACATGAAAAGTTGGTAACTCGAAAGCTGTCAAGTGGATAAGGAAGTGCTGCGCAGTGACCACACATTCACAGCACAGTGTGACAAGTGTGTCGGTATTACATGATGTTGTGGCACATTTTATCCACGTGATTCTCACAGTCCTTAACGTACATAACTGTGGTTCTGTGAAACCAGTACTCACTGTTATATAGAACAACTGTCGTACTAAATTCAGTCATACTTTCACTTTTTGTGTTGAAGCTTTGCTGAAGGGTCCTGAAGGAATTTGTCTTCACTCGGCATCAAATAACTGATGCATGGCTTCGTTTAAAAATGTTATTTATTAATTTATTAATTTTAATTAGTATCTATGACTTATCACTTGGTAACCTCCAGATAAACCCTTCCTAGTTTCACAGGCACAGTTATTGAAGGCAAGGCCATGTGACACCTTCACTCAGTCCTGTGTTGTTTTTTTTTGCTGAACGCAGGAGAGTGTTTATTAGAAATGTCAATACCCAGACTTCATTGTGTTTCTCTTGTGCTTTCTTGCCCTTTTTCATCCTCTGCGTGGATGGAGTAAAATCCTCTATATCGTGGGTGACTTTGCTCCAACATTTCAACAGAAATGTTCTTTCATTTCACAAAGATAAGTGAGCTTCAAAGTATTTGATTACAAGTGCAATCAATCTTTACCACAAGTGCATACAAACCTTATGAAATAAATTCATTTTGTAACAGCGCCTGACCCGAGCGAGACATACTGCACAACGCTGACATCGAGGTGTGCTTGTTCTCAGCCGTGCTGTGGGCGACTTGTACCTTACTGGCATGTTATCAATATGCTTGCTTAGCCTCGGCTTGGCGGTTGGAGAAGCAAATGATTTATTTAAATGCGGCTCATGCTGTGGGGAGTGGTTGGAGGCGGGAGGTGGGGTGGGTGGTATGGGGAGTTTGGGGTGTAGACACGCTGAAGGTCAGAGGCTCGGCGAGGCCGTCTCTCTCTGGGCTATCAGTGTTGACATCACCTGCTGGCTGACTTCCAGAAGGCTTGTCAGTACGAGCAGCTGACCTTTCTCAGGCTCATCGTGCGGTGCAGGGTCGAATCTGGGCTCTCGATCGTCTCCTGGCCTCGTTAACACCTGTCACTCACCACCTGAAAATGAATAATAAAAACACAATTGAATTAAAATGCTCTTTTGTAGAATTCCTTTGAAACGTCTCCACGGAGGAGTTAGATGACTGTGATTATGACGGAAGCCGCTGTAATGAGAGAACCTCTATTTAAAGGTGACACATGGTCAAGGTGAGCGTTTCCATGATATTTATTTACTGACAGAATGACAGAATCAATGAATGCTCCATCTGTGCAATCACCTGTCCTGCTATTTTAGGCTTGAAAACTGCCTTTCCATGATAATTCAGCTAGATTTATGTCAGCAGTATTTATGTATTATGCAAATGTATTGTTTTTTCCCCCTGCAAGGCCCCAACAACACTCTATTACTAACCTTTTAGATACATTGCTGACAGCATCATTATTCCATGCTATGAAAATCCAGCAGCGCTTTATGTGCAGTACGTTTGAGTCAGGAGAAATCAGGAGCCATTAAAAAATTTCTGTGCTATTGTTGGATTTTATTTCTCAGCCATTTTAAGCATCAATCCCAATGTTGTATTTTTCACATACTCTAATATTTTCATGTCTTGCCAGTTTACATGGTAGTTTGATCTGCCCTTATACCGTATCTTAACCTACTATTATACATTGCGATACCTGGAACGTCCTAAAGAGGGCAGCATTAGTAAATTTCTCTCTGCTGATCATGGTCGCTAGTGAATTCCTAGGCTTTATCTCCTGCGCTGTGAAATGAACTGTATCCTGAGCTTGTTGTCACAGCAGGAGATGATCTTTGTGGCAGAAATCACTTAAGGTTAATCCCGGCTGAAACACCGGGGGTGACTCGAGTTGAGCAGAGGTGGCGGAATTAGAGGCATTAACTGCCAGGCCCAGTGCCAGGGCATGAAGGCACTGCTGGAGCATGACCGTAAACAACACCCTCCCAGGGGTCTGGAGCAATGAAACCAATCACCTCCATTACGCTCTAGGTGCTCTGAAAAAAGAAAAAAAAATAACAGAGTGAGGATATGTGGAGCGCCAAACAACCTTGTAGCTGGGTTGCTGTGGATCAGAATCCAATTAATCACTGTTTAGTTTTAAGCAACCTGCCAGTCATAGTCTGTTGATTCATGAAATTAAAGCATTGTGAAGCCACAAAAGCACCCAGTGTGTTAGAATGCACAGCTTGCTCTGGGAAACTCAGACACGGCTTACATACCTGGCAGATGTTAACATCTCATTGTCAGTAAGAATACACAAGGCCGGGGTCTGACTAATCCCTTGATCACGTTCTGGAATTGACAACCTTATAACTACTGTCAGTGTACAATAGTTATAGACTGCACTGATAGGCTTTTAATAGAGCCTAATGGAGCAGGCAGTGAAGGCTATCTGATGAAACTCTGCCCACTGTGTTCGCATTCGTCCCTGCTCTCCTGCATTCCTCCCTAGCTGCAGCTTGTCAGGGTAAATAATGACCACTGCAATGTCCCGGCGCTTCCACAAGGCAATTTATGCATGCATAAAAGCTATTAAAGGTTAAGGGTTGCTGAGTTCTATGGCTGTTCTTAATGGACGTGGGGCAACTCTTTGAGGATGTAACAAATGGGTGTCTTAAAGTTCGGTGCTGTGTGAAAAAAGTAGGGCTATTTAAACAGGCACTGCAAACTTTAATAAGTGTGGGTTTCTTTCCAAGAGCAACCACTACAGGTCTAGCTATATTTCAATATAATCACGCTCTCTGTGTGTCCGTGACAAATACTCTGGGGTGAAAGGAACTATCAGGCCATGCCACATTAAAATGGCACAGGATGGTTTTGCAACCCTGCTTAAACACGTGCTTTAGCTGGTCTCATGCGAGTAAAGAATCTGCACATGGCACTGCAGTGCATGCACCGCTGTCTCAACCACTTTGGATCAAATTAATTCAGCCAGGTGTGTGTCTGTGCCGCTTGGCTCAGGTGGCACCTGCTACAGTTCTTTAATTAGAGCCCAAACAGCTGTTTCAGGGTAAACCTAGGGGACAAACACGTCTACCTGTGCCCCTGCTGGATCACATGCTTTGAATCTTGACACATCAGAAATGTCCAAAAATTTGATGATCAAATTCGAACAAAATTAAAGATGACAAAATCAAAAACTAAATCAAAAGCACAAAAACAAAATTAAGAACAAAAACTAAATCAAACAAAACAAAATTCAATAAAAAAAACACAAAAACAAAATGAAAAAACAAAATAAAGAATAACACAAAAAACAAACTAAAAAACCCAAAAAGAAAATCAAAAACATAAGCAAAATCAAACAGAACCAAAAACACAAACTTATTCAAACAAAACAAACTAAAAAACACAAACAAGATCAAACAAAACAAACAAACAAACAAACAAAAATACAAAAACAAAATCAATAACACAAAAACAATTTGAAACAAAACAAAATGAAAAAACACAAAAACAAAACCAAAAACACAAAAACAATATCAAACAAAACAAAACAAAATTGAAAAAGACAAAATGAAAATCAAAAACATAAGCAAAATCAAACAAAACCAAAACACAAACATACTCAAACAAAACAAACTAGAAACACAAACAAGATCAAACAAACAAACAAACAAACAAACAAACAAAAAAATACAAAAACAAAATCAATAACACAAAAACAATTTGAAACAAAACAAAATGAAAAAACACAAAAACAAAAACACAAAAACAATATCAAACAAAACAAAACAAAATTGCAAAAGACAAAATGAAAATCAAAAACATAAGCAGAATCAAACAAAACCAAAACATACTCAAACAAAACAAACTAAAAAACACAAACAAGATCAAACAAAACAAACAAACAAACAAACAAACAAACAAACAAACAAAAAATAAATAAAAATGCAAAAACAAACATAATACAAGCAAAATCAAAAACCCAAAAACATAATCAGTGGCTGCATTAACTCAGCATGAACTCAGAACAGAAATGTTGGGTCCTTGCTGAACATCACATACTAGATTTTGCTCTGACTCCATGTTTGACTATCACAGTGAAAAAGAAGTCGGATTATTCAGTCTGTCGTTATCTCTGTGAAAAAGTGGTTGAATTATGTATGGTTTTGCTTCTGTTTCACAAATTGACATGTCTTGCCCTTACTGAGGCAAAAGCTTTGAAGCCGTTCCAAGCTTCACTGCAGTTAAACCAGCAGCTCGTCCTGAAAGCACGGTTATCTCTCACACCTAATCAAGCTGCATGTAAATTTTATGGTTGTGGCTGTTAGACATTTACAGTTAGCGACTGCCAGCTCTTACACAGATAAAAAGACTTAACTTTCTACAAAATGATCATTCAAATAAAAAAGTATCAAAACAAAAATTCACAGTATCTGCGAGTATAAACGCTAATTTGCTTTTACATTTAAAAATATGTATTTGTTCACCTCTGTACCAAAATGGCAGGTCTACAATTTTCTTTCTTTCTCTTTCTTTCTTAATGATATCTTTATATTAAAGCATACACTGCTGGTCACTGTAGGATTCTCTGTCAAAATTAAACGGTAACGTTTAAGGTCAATGATGATGGCATAAAGATAAAACTTGTGCTCTGGAATAATGTGAATTAGCATGAAAATTAGCTTAACTATTGATTTAAACAAAGCCATAGTTAAATTGTTGCTAGCTAGCTAGGCAGTTCTTGGAGGGTTTGTTAGCTAATCTTCATTTTCTGATGCTGTTGTTTCCATAATGTTAAAATACACTAAATGGAGGGATGTGGTACAGTAGCTCAGTGGTTAAGGTTTGGGCTACTGATCAGAAGGTCACAGGTTCGAACTCCAGGTCCACCAAGCTGCCACTGCTGGGCCCCTGAGCAACGCCCTTAACCCTCAGTAGTAAGTCACTCTGGATACGGGTGTCTGCTAAATGCTGTTAATGTAATGTAAATGGCCAAAGGTTTGTTTCAGCCTTCCTCATACTCTTGTGACAAATTTTGAAGCACACAATTGTATAGAAAGTCTTCATATGTTGTAATATTACAGTTTCCCTTCACTGGAACAACGAACCTCTACACAAAGCACAGTGCTCCATGAAGACATGGTGTGTGAAGGTTGGAGTGGAAGATCTCGAGTGTCCTGCACTGAGCCCTGACTCTGACTCAACCCCACTGAACACCGACTGAACCCCAGACCTCCTCACTCTTACACCATCAGTGTCTGATCTCACTAATGCTCTTGTAGCTGAATGAACACAAATCCACACAGACTCACTCCAACATCTAGTGGAAAGTCTTCACAGAACAGAAGAGAAGAGTGAAGCTGATTATAACAGGAAAGAGAATAAATCTGTAACGAGATGTTCAACAAGGACACATGGGTTTGATGGTCAGTGTCCTTTTAGTGTAAAGCATGGAAAAGCTTTTGGGTGTAAATTCATCATTGTTTAGCCACAAACTTTTGTATACCATGTTGAATAATGCATTATTTAAGAGTTAGGCAGTAGTGAAGACATTACTCTGTGTGTATGAACGTATACAAATTTAAAAGCGCCGTCACGCTCTTCTTCC
The DNA here is from genome assembly GCF_022655615.1 of Tachysurus fulvidraco. Lineage (NCBI taxonomy): Eukaryota > Metazoa > Chordata > Actinopteri > Siluriformes > Bagridae > Tachysurus > Tachysurus fulvidraco. Next base: position 16,126,584 of record NC_062541.1, read on the forward strand.
ATCTGAAATCCTGCCAGTTGGTTAACTGATAGGATTGATGCACTGTCTTATTCTTTAAAATTTATTCTGCAGACATAAACGCTGTCAAACGACGATGCTGTTCATCAGTTATCAGCTTAACAGGTTCTGTAGATAAAACTTTCCAAGAAGTCAAAATGTCATTTGCAAATAATTTCCATATGATGACAAGCATGATCTCAATTTCACAAGATCACAAGCCGATCTATGATTTTGCTCATGGCCTGACAAACCTAAAGACGCTAGGATTCTAGTCAGCAATATTTAGAACTCGACTCCAATCATTGGATAATGTTCCCACGCTCCAGTTTGATTAGAAATTTAAAGGAAAAGATGAAAGCTGAAAGAGTTTTCTTGATGAATCAGGTTTCACAAGGGAACCATTGACACTGAATGAGACCCACTCAAGCTGTTACAGGGAAGACAAAAGGGATCTACTGGTATTTAGTACAACAGAGAGGGATCTCCCAAGAGAATGGAAGAGGTCAGGGCTAGCTTTGAAGTTAGAGGTGAGTGGCAGAGCGATGTCAAATGTTCCTGACAGTTAAGCAGGCATTTAAAAACACTTAAGCATTGCAGCAGGGGTCTGATCCTCAGTGTTTTGGTAGACAATGTTCAGCTCAATTGGATGGAGCCGCATATCATATCACATCACATCACACCACATCATATCATATAATATCACACACTACATCACATAATATCACATCACACCATATATCACATCATATCACATCACACCATATCATATCATATAACACCACATCATATCATATAACATCACACCACATCATATCATATAATATCACACACTACATCACACAATATCACATCACACCATATATCACATCACATCATATATCACATCATATCACATCACACCACATCATATCATATAATATCACACACTACATCACACAATATCACATCACACCATATATCACATCACATCATATATCACATCATATCCCATCACACCATATCATATCATATAACATCACATCATATCATATAACATCACACCACATCACACAATATCACATCACACCATATCATATCATATAACATCACATCATATCATATAACATCACACCACATCACACAATATCACATCACACCATATCATATCATATAACATCACATCATATCATATAACATCACACCACATCACACAATATCACATCACACCATATCACATCACATCATATATCACATCACATCCTATAACAGATCACACCACATATCACATCATATCATATCACACCTTATCACATCACATCATATATCACATCACACCACACCACACCTTATCACACCACACCACATCATATATAACATCACACCATATCACATCACATCATATATCACATCACACCATATCACATCACATCCTCTATCACATCACACAATATCACACCATATCACATCACATCACTACATAATCATATCATAACATATCATATATCATATCATATCATAACATATCATATCATATCATATCATATCATATCATATCATATCATATCATATCATATCATATCATATCATAGCAATACTATAACATATTCAGATATTTTTGTGTGAGCACCACTATAGCACTATCAGGAAAAGATCTACATAATGTGTCATTCATTCATTCATTCATTCATTCATTCATTCATTCATTCATTCATTCATTCATTCTCCATTATCCTTGTCAGGATTCTGAAAAACCTCATCCATAGCCTATTTCAGGAACACTCTGCACTGAGTGAGAGAAATCACCCTGTAGTCCTTGGCCATACACCGTACATACACACTTTCACACCTGTCTCCTCGGTGTCCTTTGAGTATCAGTAACATGTTTAGATAACAGATATTCCCTTCTGTTCTGTTCATTAATCAGAAGTCCTCACTAGAATACTTTATCAGGTGCACCTGCACAACTATCTAATCATCTGATCACATGTCAGCAGTGCAGTGCATAAACACACACACAGGTACAGGTCAAGAGCTTCAGTTAAAGTTCACCTCACATATCAAAATGTGATCTCTGAATAAATATATTGGTGCCAGATTGGCTGGTCTGAATAGTAAAAAAAATGTTTAGAGTTTATACAGAGTTTACACACACACACACACACACACACACACACACACACACACACACACACACACACACACACACACACACACACACACACACTATGGTATCATTGATGTTCTTCCAACCTCCAACTGAACAGCTGGAGGTTGGAAGAACATCAATGATACCATAGTGTCTGAGACACTGAGATCACATTATTAGCATTTTAATAATATATATATATATATATATATATATATATATATATATATATATATATATATATATATATATATATATATATTACTACGTCCAATATATATATATATATATATATTACTTATTAAACAAAAATATATGGGAACAAGGCAAGACTTGATGTGAGACGCCTGAGACAAAGACTCCAGAACAAACAGGTTTGGGTCATTAGGATGTCTGGCATGCTGGGGCTGATGGGGAACGTAGTCCAACACTTACAGAGCATCAGCAAAGATTATATTATTTGAACACAAGGTAATATTACAAGGTAAGATTTTAAGCCAAGGACACAATGTTTAAAAATGTCAGAAAAATAATCTCAACTTTTTCAATTTCAACATGCATAAGATCATAAAGTAAGAACTTCTGTTCTGCTCAGTAGGAATGAACATGATGCATCAGTGTCCAGAAGGGGGCAGTAGTGGGGCAGCAGGGGGAACCTGTGTTTCACTAGAGCAGCACGTTCAAGCAGAAAGACAAGCCGTTTCATTACCTTATTGTGTCCAATAACTTTTAAATACAAGTTGGCATTCAATTCTTCAGCGTTTCTGCTGTACATGCGGTGAATGTGAATGCACAGGATAGTCTGGGTATGCATAATAGAGTGCTGAATTATTCTGCCAAGCAAGAGCAGAACATCAAGAAATGTATTAAGAAGGCAGGTTTTGTTGCAGAGAGCTGACATTAACTGCCAAAGGTGTCAGTATTTCTCTACAGAACACAAACCATAACACAATAGCTAGTGAAATTAAAAACAGATTCAGAAATACAAGCAAAAACAAGCCTTGGCACACTGTATTAAATCACCACAGATTGAAGCACTGGGTCACGTTTACTGCCCTGATAAACATCAAGGACTTTGCATGCTTTGTATGTAATTAGTTTAAGGCTCATCTTGCTGCCTTACTTTCTCACTGCATCTGTGATATTCCTGAATAATGTTTGAAATGCAAGCGTTCACCAAAAGGGTTTATTATATAACTCCGACACAGGGAGCAGCTTCTTTAGCTCCCACACTCACAACCGAGTTTCTTGTCTGCACCTGGTGGATGGGCTGAGAAAAAGATGGCTTGTGGCAGTTTAAGAACAAACAAAACCTTTCAGATGTGTGGGTGTGTGACCTTGGGATGCCTGCCCATTTTCCAACTGGGTCAGCAGTCACCTCTAGTCGAGAAGAGGCGTGCATTCTCCTCTCCAGCGAAAGCAGATAAAGCCCAGGGTGCACGCGGCCTTAGTCTTCAGGCTGTAAGTGTGTGGGTAGGACGGCTGTTTGCGTGCAGCGCGAGCGAGAGACTGATAATTCCTCTGGCACCTGTGACCCACCCTGGATTGTGCCACCAACAGCTGCCAGGTCATATCAGGGACAGGTGAGAGAAATGTTCTACGGCAGAACAGTCAAGCATGTACAGGTTACAACATTACGGCTTTCTCAGGGCTTCTCTCCTCTTCGTCTCCTCTACGTCCAAATTTTCTCCGAGAAATCTAAATAATATAGCTGAGATATTAAGAACATGGTGAACACTGAAATACCAGCTAGATGCCGTCTTAAATTCTTGAAAGGAAATCTGGGTCATTCGACTGATACATTTCTTCAAGGTCAAACACAGTGTCAACACTGTAATGCGATAATTGTGGCTTCTGGTTCGAGCTAAAATATCTTTCCCCAGTGGCGTCTGGGATGACAGAACTGCAGAGGTGGTAACCCAAGGAACTATAAATGCTGACTTCCAAAACATTCTGCGTATCATCAAAAAAGTTAACGAAGGACCGAATCCTGTTCTTGTAAACACTTTTTCATGAATATTGCTTGTGCTCGTAGCATTCACATGTTGACTCGTGGCGGTTTGGATAATCGTGATCCTCTAACTTTATTTTTTATTGGTGCTTTATCAAGAAAGTGTAGTTTACATATTCACAGTTATTGATCCCGCCTTGTGTGTGTGGAGTTTGCATGTTCTCCCCGTGCCTCGGGGGTTTCCTCCGGCTACTCCGGTTTCCTACCCCGGTCCAAAGACATGCATGGTAGGTTGATTGGCATCTCTGGGAAATTGTCCGTAGTGTGTGTGTGTGAGTGAATGAGAGTGTGTGTGTGTCCTGTGATGGGTTGGCACTCCGTCCATGGTGTATCCTGCCACGATGCCCGATGACGCCTGAGATTTTTTTTACATGATGCTGCACTTAATATACTGACAAAATATATTCACTCAGCTTCACACAGTGTGTGTAATGTTCTCCAGCTACAGTGTTCAGAATCCCTCTGAATTTTCATATATATTCCTTAAACCAGGATCTTCATAACACCTGCATTCAAGTCAACTGGCAATTTTCTCCTCTCTTGGACCTAACTGGACTTCTCGATTCCAACGCAGGCAATTAAACATCTCCTTCTTTTGCTTTCTGGTCGAACAAAAAGAGGGTTCTCCACCGAGGCTTATGGGCTCCATTGTGTTACAAGACTTATGCTCATGCTCAATGGGGGATGAGGGAAAGTCCTAGATGAAGGTGAAGGAATATAATTGAACTGGCTGACGGACGGCAGTGCCCTATAAGCTTCTTATACTTGCACTAAACTCTAAGCTCCAGCATTTAATTATGTTCTACTTTCTACTGTAGCGGAAAGTTGCTTTCAGAAGACCATCGGTCTGACCGATTGTAGAGCCAGTTGATTAGTTGATATTAACAGAGCAAACTGTTTACCCTGAGCAGAGAAAGGCTTCGCTTCAAACCGATAACTTTAGGTTACGTGTTTTGTTCATTGTTGTTCATTTCACTTTCACTGCAAGGAACGGTGGATCATACAGATCTGTCTGTCTTGTTATTTGCCTCTCTACGTAGTCATACCTGTGAAATGTCAGGGATGGTTTTGAATTCTCCAGTCGTACAGGCCTGGTAGAGCCATCTGCTTGCGTGCACATCTAATCCACAGCGCTGTGAAATTCAAATTGCTCTTACTTGCCTGGTGAAATATTATTAACTCCAGCAGAACTTCAGATGGAAAAGTGAAAATGTGCTCAATGACCCGAACCTGGTTGTGTGTGTGTTTGTATATTTTTCCATATATCATACAGTAGTTTTTTTCTTCTTCATGTAACTAATATTATTTCTGCTGAGACAAATTTTTACTCATAATTTCAACTAATTATGCACTTTTAATTATACTTACTGCGATTTTTGGAAATATACTTTTCTCCCTAATGCAGCTAGTTGAACCAAATGCTTTACCATTTATAATTTTCTTCCAGATGATGGAAGGGGGACAGAAGGAGTAACAGTGAAATTCAAACTTTAAAATGCTAAGTTGTTCATGCAGATAATATTCATTCACTCATTTCCTACCGCTTATCCGAACTTCTCGGGTCACGGGGAGCCTGTGCCTATCTCAGGCGTCATCGGGCATCGAGGCAGGATACACCCTGGACGGAGTGCCAACCCATCACAGGGCACACACACACTCTCATTCACTCACACACACACTACAGACAATTTTCCGGAGTTGCCAATCAACCTACCATGCATGTCTTTTTACCGGGGGAGGAAACCGGAGTACCCGGAGGAAACCCCCGAGGCACGGGGAGAACATGCAAACTCCACACACACAAGGCGGAGGTGGGAATCGAACCCCCAACCCTGGAGGTGTGAGGCGAACGTACTAACCACTAATCCATTTCCTCCCCTAATGCAGATAATATGTTTGTATTTAAACCAAATACAACAGCAAAAAAAAAATAAAACACCAGATTCAGATAATAGATAGCTAATAGATTTGCTCTGGCCGACGTGAACGGATTCTGTCTCGGTATCTATCCCCAGACGAGCTTCTTTAAAGCCTCGGTGTCAGCACATCTCAACGAGAAACACAAGTCCTCCATTTTGTCAGTGCTGACAAATCAAATAATTCTGTGATAAACATTCACATAGGAACATTCACATAGCCACTTTGCTAGCCAACAGAAATAAACACACACACACACACACACACACACACACTGTACGAGTTTCAGCGCTTGTGTATAAACCAACCTCAGCATGTAATCAAGACAGTAAAATGAAACAGTTGCATCACTCCTGACTCACAGCACACTCCTTTAACTATGCTGCAATCTCCTGAAGAGAGAGCTGATTTATGCTTCGGGGATTGATATTAAGGAAGCAAAATGGTTAATCAATCATGTTCCTGATAAGGATTTTTGTTTGCACACAAAATGCCAATTTCCTGCCTTTATTATTGTTCTATATTCCTTTTAACAGTGGTGTAGGTTTCTTTTGTTTTGTGTAGCGTGTCTCCGTGTCAGTGCCGTGACTCTGTTCATTTAGAAATATGTGCATAGAGACCGTGATAACGGCTTTGCCTGTTCAACAGAGACATCTCCTCAGAGGCAGAAGGTCCCTCTCTGCCTTCATTAAAGCACGGCCATACATCTTCCTTGCTCATCTGTGCCTCGCTCACTGCCTCTTTGGCTGCGTCCGGAGGATCTCGTCGACATCGACACTGTATCATCTGTGGCAACCTATCAACACCAGGCTCCTAATCCAAATTTAGAGTGAGAATAGAAGACTTGGGACGGGGTGCTGATGATGTGATTCCCCTCACGTCAGGCTTGCTGTTCGGCAAAAGTCCGTCAAGCCTTCTCCCCCACTGCCGAGAGACGGATGCCTCGTCAGCGACAAGCCTCCTTCTTCCTAGCACCAGCCACGATGAGTTATCTACCCCTGTAAGTGCTGTGATCAATTAGTCAATCACTTGACTGCAGCTCGCAATTAACGCAGTGAGTCTTGCTGCTGAAGTCTCCTAACACGGTTTGGCGACGCCGCCAATTAAAAGGTGCCTCTTGGAGCTGATACGTGTACAGATGCCTAGGGATCAGGAAGGAAAGGAAAATCCGAGCTCCTAGGATGCTGCATATGAAAGGGACATGCATTGCTGGGCA
>NC_062541.1:16138852-16146352 GCF_022655615.1 Tachysurus fulvidraco
CAAGTCACACATTTCATCTCAGACGATATGTACGGTAATTACTCGACTGATCCAATTGTAAAACATCTGTGATTTGACTGGCACTGTGACCGGGAATTGAATTGTAGTGATTTCTTTACAATTCTTGTGAAAAAAACTCTTTTACAATATCGTATTTCTTTTGAACACACCGTTTGACTTCCAGAGCAATTTCGGTCAGGACATTTACTTCCTGTGCTGGAATCGTTCAGGGCGAAATTGGATATTTAACCTATCTCCATTTAAAATGCTCAAAAAAGAAAAAAAGAAAAAAAAAATAATGGAGCTATTTCTCATAGCCCGGTCACTAAAGCGTATTTACAGTACTGGCTCTGTGGAGATGATACGTGCTGCTAATGTGACCTTTAATATGAGCTTCGACATATTTAGGCAACAAATATAGGCACGCTTTAATAAAGAGCGTGTCTCTGACAGTTTTGAAGGAAAGAAGAAACTCATGGAAAAGACGTGAGTTCAGAATTAAAATCAAGACAGAGGAAGAAGTGCAAACCCAGAGTGGCATGAATACAGATATCCAGAGGTCCTGCATCCTTGTTGTCATGCTCTTATTAGGAGAAAGTCAGGGAAATTAGAGTGAACTCTTCAGGGGGTGAGGGATCCATCTGCTAAGACTTCGAGACCCTTTGAAGTATCAAAAGCAAGTGCTGCGCGTGTTTATTATTGACATTCACGCCAAACAGCATCTGAGCTGTAGCTACAGGTCATGGAGCAGACTAAACAACAAGGATGAATAATAATACAGAGGACCATCTGGGTAACTTCAAAGCATCCTGTTTGTAAGAGATTAACACGCGAGGTGTTTAAGGGTCAGTGGGCAAAGTTTAGTACGATTCATAACGATCACGTTTGCTTTATTTATTTATTTTTCGAGATCTGGAACGGTTGTCTGTATGATGTGGAGTTTATGTGTAGATTAAACAGTGCGTGGCTGACAGAGAGGGAGATGCAAACGGATATCTGTTAATCTGTGGCGTTCTTATGCATTGTAGACACTTTGCTTGGAGCTTTCTGAGAGAAAGAGAAAGAGAAAGACAGAGAGAGAGAGGGAGAGAGAGAGAGAGAGAGAGAAATAGAGATGGGGGATATAAAATTGAAAAAGAAAGCAGCTTGCATTAGTATGATCCAGGCATTGAGAGACACCGTGTTCCCCGGCGCACAGCTCTACCCGAGGCAGTCGTTCAGGTGGTAGAGAGCCAGCGATTGCTAAGCTCTCCAGTCGAATTCTCTGTGCCTTTACATTGTAAGAGCACAAAAGCACAAAGTGCTCTCATAACCCCCCACCTACACGGCTCTTTCAGGGAAAGGCAGACCTTGGAAGTGCCTCGTGTAATGAAGGCTGGAGACAAGTGTTGCTCCTCAGAAACCGTGTAGTGTCCTTGAGAGGAGGATTTGTTCTCTCGCCTTTAACGGCCCATGACAAGCTACGCACACGTGGGACTAGTCTCGGTAAAATGTTATGTGGCAAGCTGTAAAAATAAGCTGCAAAAAAAGAGATTCCAGACGATGTCCCTCGCCCTTATGAATATGAGATCTCCATCTTGCTGATGCTTTTCCGATGCTACGCTTGTATTATCCTCTTCCTCTGACGATGCTATTTGAATGCACGAAACAATGATCTTTATTTAAATAAAAGAAAAAGCAAGAAAGGAATAAAAGTTCTCCTTATCAGTCGTCTAAAAAGCTCTGCTGCCTGACCTCGTCTATCGGCAGTGGTTTTCCAACCCCTGTTGATTAATCACGGATTTAACCCGAGTGCTCCTCGTGCACAGAACACAGAGGTCAGCTGAAAGCAGCTCGCCTGCATCGCTAAGTGCCAGAAGTGGCGAGGAGAGTCTCGAATGTGTGTCATCGTTAAAGCTGCAGAGGACAGACGACGTCTGAAACCCCACTTGTGCCGGGGAGAGAATAATGCAAACTTAATTACAGCCAGCTAATAACTCGGAGCAATCAAACTCCCGGCTCAGCTCAGAGCCTCCTCCTAATTGTCATGACAACTAAAACCTTTTGTCTTCTATTTAGCATGTGGCTAAGTAGGACCCGTAGATTTAACTGGTGTGACTCGGGTGATAAGAGCGACTTCGATGACTGCGGCTGGCTGCTTTTATTCGCCTGCTTCTCTGCTCAGAATGACTAATTGCGCTGGAATGTGAGCACACTGGAGATGAAATGCGCATGGCTAATCCAATCATTTCCAGCCGAGCAGCAGTAAAATGAGGACCGAAGACGCACTCGGAGATGGAGAAAGGAAGTGGTTTTGCCTCAAATCATCTCCTATAGAGAAGCCCATTTTTTATCATTACACTTTCTACCTTCTCATTTGCAAAAAAAGCATTTGCTTATTTTTTCTCCGATGCTGACGCTTGCTACAATTCACAAGCGTTGTTAAGGGGCTCGTCATGTGGAACTCTGGCTCGGCATCTTACTGAGATGTAAAATCACCAGACTTGACTTTAGATTTGACTTTTACTTCGGTTAAGTCAACACTGCTGATACGAACGTAAGGCTGCTGGTTGTTTCACCAGTCCTCTGACTTTCTGGGGATTGTTTAGAGGCAGAATATATACCATGCTGTTCATTGCAGAAAAAGAAAATCCTCTCTTTACATCCCAACAGCTTGTGTAACTTGTACGATAACAATAACCTTGGTAGCTCAAGTGGAAGATCGGGGTTCAAGAATAACACTGCCAAGTTGTCACTGTTGGGCCCCTGAGCAAGGCCCTTAACCCTCTCTGCTCCAGGATGCTGTATCATGCCTGACCCTCCCTCTGCTCTGTAAGTTCCCGGTCCATTAATCTGATTGGTTGCAATGCAAATTCCACTTCCTGTTTCCAAACCGTTATCACAATCAAGTTGGAGAGATCGACATCATCAGCAGACATCGAATTCATGAAATATGAAAGCTCATTAGATTCTGTGCGTGTGTGTGTGTGTGTGTGTGTGTGTGTGTGTGTGTGTGTGTGTGTGTGTGTGTGTGTGTGTGTTATTGTTCTTTCTATGTATTTGTGTATAACTCTAACACTATGGTGTATCTGCCAGGAGATAAAACACTATTGCTAAATGGATGTGACTTCTTCTTCTTTTTTTTTTTGTCTCATCCAGGTAAAGAAAGTTCAACTGTTTCTTTTGTGTGCGCCATCTACAGAAACGTACAAACAACACGTGGACACTTTGTTTTCCTGTGTGTTCGTCTCTTCCTCACCCAGGAAACACTTCAAAGTGTTCGGCACTTTTTGAAAGCTGAGGCACAAAGCTCTGAGACAAAGGGGGATCAGAAACCACTTAAAAAAGATGTCTGGAAAGAGAAAAAAAAAAAAAAAAATCAATGCAGCTGCTTACTCAAAAGGCTCGTACTTCTTCTCCTTCTTCTTCTTCTTCCTCACACAAGGCATCATCGTAAATGAAACAAATCTTATATATACAATAAACCTCATGCTGAATAAAACACGCAGCGCAGATCAGGGGCTCGTCCTTATCTTCATCTTTATCATCGTTATTTATCACTTACGTAGGCTTTGCAGCTTAAAGGTACAAACTAATGATACATTTATTTCATAACGACTTTAATTGCCTTTGAAACTAATGAAACTATAATGAATTTGAGAATCGTTTTAACCTTCATCTCATTTTATCCTCTAATATATCTACAGTAGATACATTAGCTACAAATTAGATTTACTCTCACTTCAGTCAGAATACGGTCGCTGGAACAGGATATTAATGCGAATGCTTGTAAATCAAAATCCTCTAAATTAGAGTTTACGGTAGCGAGTGGCGGCTTTTTTATTCAAAATTATCGCTGCAGAAGCCACAATATTCCTCACCTCATTGTCCCATAAAAGTAAGTAAGTAAGTAAGTAAGTAAGTAAATAAATAAATAAATTAAAAAATATATAATCTGTGTTTTTTTTTACACAATAATTTCATTTATTAGAATTAAAATTTAAATATAAATTTAAATTTGATCAAAAAATTTCAATTAAACAAAAATAAAGCTGCTTTTAAAACTGTTAGCTAAATAAACTTCAAATAAACAAATTGAATTGAATAAAATGACCCAAAGTACTAAAAAATGAAAAAAAAAGTAAATATACAGCTAAAATCCAACGTCTATATTTTTATTATTTTATCGGGTTAAATTGAATATTAAAACAACAACAAAAAGTTTGTATATCAAAGTGTAGGAGTGGATTTTGGACTTGATTTGCATTAAAAAAAGAAAAGAATAACTAAAAAAAAAAAAGAATAAAACCGTCATCAGAATTAAAGCTTACAGCAACAAACGTTTATCTTCCCAAATGCACCCAATGAGCCATAAAACAGCTACAACTCCGTTTTAATCAGGACGAAGTGAATCACTCCATCACTCCGGAGCTAAAAATCTTTACACTCACCACCGCTTCGCTGTAGAATAGATTTTAGTTGTGTTTCGTCTTCTCATAAATCATTGAGTGGATTAATGTCCTCAGAAATGCTTAAAGAACAGAAAGCTGCTACATCTCTTAGCTCCATTGCGTGCATCAGAGCAACACATGACTGGAAGACTGGAACCTCCATCCAGAAGATCTCCAGATGTGTTCCAGATGGAACTGTTTTTAAATTCAGGTTCCAAACATTTCTAGTTCCTTGTGTGTACTCTTGATCTTTAAGGCTTTCACTGTACTTTAGACTCTTTAGATGTCTTTCAGGTGGTCTTTACACTGCACATGTTCACGCTGAGGTCCGAATCTGAGTGTGACGTTGTCACAAACGTGCTTAGAGAACATGTCATGTGACTCAACACTTTTGTGACTTTTAATTTAATTTTTCATTATTTTGGTGTCAGTATATGCAGTAAGATATCTGTTCTGTCTCTTCTGTCTCCCGCCACATTCCCTCTGACTCTCATGCTACATGTGTGTCGTGAAAACTAGCAATGTCATCATCGACGTCAATGACATCATCGGAATCATCATCGGCTAAATCATTTACATTTACAGCATTTATCAGACACCCTTATCCAGAGCGACTTACATTTTTATCTCATTTTTATACAACTGAGCAATTGAGGATTAAGGGCCTTGCTCAGGGGCCCAGCAGTGGGAACCTGGTAGACGTAGGAATTGAACTCACAACCTTCCGATTGGTAGCCCAACACCTTAACCACTAGGCTACCACATCCCACCTACCAAATCACATGCGCATGTTCCAGACTGAATTCCAGATTAAGTGAAATTCATATATTTGAGAGAGAGAGAGAGAGAGAGGGGGATTTTATTGGTTTATTGTTTCTCTTCAATACTTTTTATCTCCATCCTCTGATTCGCCGCCGAACTCTGAATACGTCCCATAATGCCGTGCGGTCGCTACAGACTGCGATTCCCATCTCTCTGGTGTTCACAGCACACACCTGGACTCTCTCATCAGCTCAGTGCTTTATGGAGCCTTTGTTTATTGTTCACGCTCTTCTGCTTTCTGATTTTGTTTGTTCCTGGCTTTCAGCAGTGGATTTGTCCCGTTCATGCTGTTTGCTGATCTCCTGAACTCCTGTCTGTTTCTGACCTTGTTTGGGATCGTTTGCTGAACTTTAATAAAAGCTCACCTTCCCCTGCAAACGTATTTACTGTATAATCCTTTCTTAACTGAACCTTTTCTGTGGTAAATAAAATTGCACGTTAGCCTGAACGACACTTTATTTCTTTTTACCCTTATTTAACTCAATACTACGTTTCCTTCTACAACAGCACCCTTTTAGATCCATATAGAACTATGCTAGCTTCCTATGGCGCAGTTTCCCTGGAGTCCTAGCCGAGAGCGTTACGAGTCAGCGAGCCGTGTCTTGTCGGTTCAATTAGACCCACTATACAATCATCTGGACTTCTCGTCGAACCGTTTTCCCCATTTTTTTCGTGTCAGAAATCATTTACGAACCGCGTGCCACAGCGTGAGCTTTCTGCCTCTGTATCGTTCTAACTGTAGCCTACACAAAAACTTATGCAGAACGAGGATGGGAAAAAAATATACCGCAGCACCATTTATTTGCCAACCCTACAAAAAGGGCATCAGCGAGCTGTGAAATCACTTTGTCCGATTGAGACTGTTGCACATTCTGTCCATTCATGTCGCGTAATGACTTAGATTATGTGCCTTCCTCTTCGCCTGCCTGCGTTTGGCATCTGCAGTATGTCAGAGCAGAGAAAGCAAACACACTCCCTTCTATGTTTAATTCTGTCTCTGCAAAAAGAAAAAAATTAACACTCTCGTCTGCGCTATGCTAATAAAAAAAAAAGGAAGCTGTTTTTTTTTTTTTTTAGTCGCGTGTTTGCTGGGATGCATGAAACGATGTTCGACATCTACAGTGTCATGAGATCTGTGCGGCTTTAAAGTGTCATGGGACACACACACACACACACACACACACACACACACACACTTAGCATCTCTATCACACTCAGGCTCAAACACTTCCTTGTTTCTTGTACACTGGAATATCTGCCTGGGAACAGCTACATGCTCAGCGTTGCTGCTGCTTTGTCTGAGGAGGATCTGAGGTGTACAGAGCAGTGCAGATGTCACAGGGGCTCTTTAATATCTTTCATATGAAACAATCTCTTATCATTTCATGAAGCGTAGAACAGATAGCCCATGTGGTGTTAGCTTTATGACCCGGATCCCCACATTTATTATGTGGATAAGAATGAGTATTCCTAAAAGATATATACTGTACGCTCCTTTGCAATGCATTCTGGGAATGAGATCTTGTCAGTGTAATGCTGTTCATGTTTATTAGAGTAAGCGTGTGTCATAGCAGCTCTTTAATAGAAACTCTTCCATCAAAATTAGATGATTACGTGTGCCACAGCGTCCCGAGAAACCCGAGACACGTCTTTCACGTTTGCTGAGGTCCGAGTCCGTGTGTGATCGTTTCTACTGTGAACAGCGCTGGTCTTAATTCCATCGAACCCCAGCACATTTTGTGTATCTTACATCATCACAAAGGCACAAACTAATTTTTTTTTGTTAACATGATGTTGTTAAAATGCACAATAAAGCTCATCATCTGTCTATGTATCCCATGTGCCCTATGACTCTCATGCACGTGTTGTGGAAACTTATGGTGTCATGACAACATGGGCGAAATCACACACCATCAGGATACTTTACTTCCTGGATGAGTTCAGACCCGGGTACGAGTCAGGATCAAGGTTCCAGGGCAAACCTCGGGTTTGATACCTCGCTGCACTTCCTGTTCCACATGACAGCTTTCACAACATTGTCTTCATTTTAAAATCAGTTTGTTTCCAGAAAGAGGTCTGAAATACGACGGAGGTCTCTGACCTTGAACACCGCTAGACTGTGAAAGTATAAATAATCTCAGATTTATGCGGCATGCTCGGAAACACTCAGAAGCTAGAAGAAGATAGAAGCTTTCTCACAAAGATTCACAAAAACCAGCTGTGAAATTTTGCCCCAGTTTGCCTCATT